>NC_054386.1:28670341-28970341 GCF_017654675.1 Xenopus laevis
AGTTTGTGTCTTTGTTTTTGCATTGTAGCTAATGTGTCAAAATATAAATTATTCAACACATCACTTCTGAGGCTTTTAACAGTGACAGCATTGTATCGACAGCAGTAATAATGACTAATGATGTATAATTGATGTGTGTTGATGGTTCTGTGATATTTCTGCAAGTGCCACTTACCAGATCCATGAGAACAAACTCTCTGGTATCATCTCACCTTTTCTCTTGAGAATCAAAGCAGTTTTTGTTTCCTTTCCTAATATGCTACTTATTTGTAGAGCTTTGTGTTACAGATTTATAGAAACATAGGGGAAAAAGTCACCCTGATACCCTGTCACCAAATCTCCCCCTAACTGGCCTTCAGGCTGGGCCCCCTTAGCTCATAACAAGGTTACAGATATATAGAATCATTGGGGTAACATTGACCCTGCTATAGTTCCAGGGGTACCCAGGGCACAAATAAGCACTCACCCCAAATCTCCCCCTAACTGGCCTTCAGACTGGGCCCCCCTTAGCGCATAGCGAATAAATCATGTGAATGATACGCCATGTCCATAATAACCACATTTGGGTTCCCTGCAATTGCACTCAGCACATTTTATAGATAAACACTACTCCTAATTAATGCAGCCAAGTCTTAATTAGCAATTAAGCCTGGGATCCCACTACGGCAAATTACAATATATATATAATCTAAACGGCAACCATTGCATGCGACTTGAGCAGCCAACACCTTCCCCATTGCTTGCTGGCTGCTCTATTCCTATAAGCAAAGGAAATGTTGGGCATTATAAATGGGGAACCCCACAAGGGAAGGATTACAGGGTGCTGAGCCCCAGTACTGTTTCATAATGACATTTCAGTATGGGGATAATAATGAGAAACTGACAGCACTTCCCAAGGAGCCAGGAGTCTACTGCTTGGCACCCTTAGAACATTGGGTGGCATTGTGCTCTTCCTTCAGCCCATTGTTTCCTGCTTTGTTTGTGTTTAAGAGCTGCCGCCAACATTAATTTTCATTGCTCTGAATGTTCACGCAGCACCACCACATCCATCAGCTGTCAGGCAGCAGAACATCGCCCCAGGGACAAGTGTGTAATTGTGCTTTGCTCCAGCAACAAGGGAGAGCTCCTTTCCCAAAACAGTGCACCTACGTGCTACACCATGTCACACAATTAGTAGACCCCCAAACCTCACAAAAGATGGACCCTCTATACCCCTGACACTCCATCTCCCCAGCACCCATAGACACTACTGCCCTTACCATGATCTCAGGTGTTTAGATTTCTTTGGCTTGACACCAAGGAAACATTTTGGGATCCCAATCCAGATCCTGGATTCCATGGTCTAATTGGCAGATGCAGTAGGGCTGTAGAGAGGTATAGTTACCATTTGGCTTGTATTTTATTGGCCTAGCCAGTACAACACCAACCAGATTTACTGGCAATTCCCAATCATTCTACCCCTGGCCCATAAAGTCACACTACCCCTCCAATCTGCCCTAATTCTTACTCATTGATAGACCCTATCATTGTCCACCAAATCTCCATCCAGTCAGCCCTTTTTATATCTCCATAACTGCCCTCTTAGGTCCTTCCCACTCCACCCAACCCATCCAGATCTGGAAGATATGACCATATTAATATAAATATATATATTTAATAACATCTTTCAGCTTCCAGACACACTTTATCTACTTGGCCACTAGGGAGCTCCATTGCTAAAAGGGATATCTGCACCAGGGCAGTAATTTATACAAGCTAAGAAGATATCGTTTTGTCCTTAAGATCATCATGACTGACAGCAGACACAACCCATTTCTGGGGATTTAATGGCATAATTGCAGGTGTTTAAAACATGTTAATGGACTAACTGCCTGTCAGGCCCAACCAGTGGCCACTCATATTGATCTACAGTCTACTCACTGCTAAGCGTTTCCTTCCCTGTGGTTACACTCAGATGGACAGTTTGCTTTGGAAATACACAAGGGATGTATTGCAATCAACTTGCGTCTCTTTGGTACTGTTCCTTTAACAGTTATTTACGTCTATTACATGTCACGAAACGGAGGTACTTCTGCATTGATATGAGTAATACAGTCTAGTGAGTCACATGTAATAGTCTCTAGGAAGAGAAGGGAGTGTGACTGTGGGATAGCAGGTATAGTAGGGAGAGATGGTGTCTATAGTAACAGTGGGATAATAGTCTCTGGGAATGGAGTGTGACTGTGGGATAGCAGGTATAGTAGGGAGAGATGGTGTCTATAGTAACAGTGGGATAATAGTCTCTGGGAATGGAGTGTGACTGTGGGATAGCAGGTATAGTAGGGAGAGATAGTGCCTATAGTAACAGTGGGATAATAGTCTCTGAGAAGGGAGTGTGACTGTGGGATAGCAGGTATAGTAGGGAGAGATGGTGTCTATAGTAACAGTGGGATAATAGTCTCTGGGAAGGGAGTGTGGCTGTGGGATAGCAGGTATAGTAGGGAGAGATGGTGCCTATAGTAACAGTGGATAATAGTCTCTGGGAAGGGAGTGTGACTGTGGGATAGCAGGTATACAGGCCCGGATTTGCGGCAAGGCCGCATAGGCCCGGGCCTAGGGCGGCAAAAAAATAGGGGCGGCATGCCGCCCAGCCGCACTATGGGGACGCGAGCGTCCCCATTCAATTACAGCAGCTGCACCGGCGAAAAAACGCCGGCGCGCTGGGAAGGGGAGGTGAGGTGGGCGCTAGGACCGCGCGGCCGCCTGGTCGGACCGCGCGGCCTAGGGGCGCCGCACATTGAAATCCGGCGCTGCAGGTATAGTAGGGAGAGATGGTACCTATAGTAACAGTGGGATAATAGTCTCTGGGACAGGAGTGTGGCTGTGGGATTTTGCCATTTCCCTAATGTATTTCATTGTTTCAATTTGCTACTGGGACTGTTACTGTCAGTTATGTATCAGTGAGAGCAGCTGTGCCAGAGAGTTAAGCCCTTGTGGGCAATAGGTTTGTGCCAACACTAAATGGGGACAGGGTGCTGAGTAACTGGGCAGGGGAAAGAGACAAAAGAGGGACCTTGAAGGGAGATTTTTTAAAGCCCATGAAAAGCCCTAGGCAGCATCGGAGGGAGTAGGAGCATTAGTTTGAATTTTAAGCTGTTCTGGAAACATGTAAGTGTTGCCTTTATGTGCTATGAATGGTGTAGGTGATGGAAATTAGGAGGATTTGAAGATTTTGGGGAGGAATAAAGTAGAAAATAGACAGAGGGCATTAGGCAGGGGCTAATATCGAAGGAAGGCAGAGAAGCTAACAATCTAATTTGGAATCCCGTTGTGTCGGTTGAGAATTATTCAGCGCAGATTGGAATTGTTATCCTGAGCTCCCTGCATACAATGTGCTGTTCCGAATGCTCGGCGGGGCTGCTTTTAGCTCCCACACAACCCAGCACTTAAATGGACCGTGGGCAGGGATACAAAAATCTAATTTCTTTTCACTTTATATTCAGAGTTTGGTTCCAGGTCCCTAATGCAGGAATATTTCCTTTATCTGGAGAGCTGGGCAGCTGAGGGACACACGGGGCACAATATACGACTTTCCTCTTGGCAGAAATAGCCATTTATTCCATTTCAAATAGGTGTATTTAGCCTTAGTACCTCTATATACATATCCCCTCCTCCTCTTGCACCCTGGCCTTTTCTAATAAGGTGACTGCAACCTGTTGCACGTTCTGTTCTGCAGTCACAACCACTCAGGGGCGATCCTGTTCCCTCCGCCGCCTGAGGCAGCAGCAGTTACTGCTGCCCCCCCTCCCCCGGAAATTCGCTCTTAAAGTACCAGAAGCAGCATTTTTGCTGCCCCTGGTACCTAGTGGGGCGCTGCCGCCTGAGGCGACAGCCTCAACTTGCCTCATTGGTGAAGCACCCCTGCAACCACTACACTGTTTTCCTTTAATCCTTATATGTTTTATGGAATGTTTGCTCAGTATGGCTGCAAGTCACTCTGGGGTCTTATACATGGGACCGACACTATATTTATCCCCCTGTTTGTCCTGGGGTATTATACATGGAACTGACACTGTATTTATCTTGCTGTGTGTTCTGGGGTATTATACATGGAATTGGCACTGTATTTATCCTGATGTGTGTTCTGGGGTATTATACATGGAATTGGCACTGTATTTATCCTGCGTGTGTTGTGGGATGATATTATAAATGGAACTGGCCCAGTATTTATCCTGCATGTTTTCTGGGGTATTATACATGGGACCGACACTATATTTATCCCCGTTTGTCCTGGGGTATTATACATGGAACCGACACGACAATGTATTTATCCTGATGTGTGTTCTGGGGTATTATAGATGGAATTGGCCCTGTATTTATTGTGTGTGTGTGTGTGTATATATATTGTGAGCAAGATCAGACAAACAGACAGATCTTTAACAGGGCAAATTCCATTTATTGTTCACATATACAGACTCTGTGAGCAAAGCAGCATAAAATGAAATAAAACAAAACATAATCCTTGCCACACTTGGGCTCTAACTAATACACAGGGTGGTTTCCCTCTCTACTACCGGTCCCCTACTAGGATTCCCGGCCAAACACACAAGTACAACTCCACAGTCACAGTACCTTTACAGTGTCCTTTTTCTGTTGGAAAAACAAATAGCTGCTTCCAATGGCTTTCTCAGTCTGTAGCTCAATCAAACACTGACTTCCCCTCTCTAGCAGACCTAGCCTGCTAATTATTCCCCAGGTGAGACTTTCTAGGGGAATTAACCCACTCTGTATAGATAATATATAATGAAAGTGAGAGAGAGAGAAAAACATCTCTGTAGTATTTTGACTCTGTCCATAAAATGTAATTGACCTCCCCAAACAAACACCCTGTGCCCCCCATCTCTGTCCCACCTTATGTAGTCCCCAAACAGGGGGTTTAGGCCTGTGCCTATGACACAGTCCCATGCAGCTGAATCCATTCTAATACAATGCTGTTGTATACTGGTAATATTATTGAATAATATTGTGATTCTAATGACTGGAAGTCATGCTGCTGGGCTTGTTTTCCTTAATGAGGTCATGCATGTTAGACTGGTCTACAGAGACACTGCAGGCTCACTTTACTGCACTGCTGTCTGGAGAGGTCAGGACACCCCTGGTGGGGCAAAGGAAGTCATCTCTTATATCCCCTAAAATACATGCCTCTCTCTGTTGCAGGGTGCAAGTGGAATTCTATGTGAATGAGAACACCTTCAAAGAGCGTCTCAAACTGTTTTTTATCAAAAACCAAAGATCAAGTAAGTTTTTATGCTCCGCAAGTCAGGGGGGTAACCAGTTAGGGGAGAGACTCTAGAATGTGTCCTGTAAAGCGCAATGGAAGGTGTTACACTACCAACTAGTGGGGAAGCTGTGGAATGATAGCAAAAACCATGAATATCTTGTAAATAATATCCTTATAAACGGTGAGTAGTGATATAATCAGTTATAAATGGTGAGTAGTGATGTAATCAGTTATAAACGGTGGGTTCTGATGTCATTTTTGTCACATGACTCACTAAAACTTGTGTATTATAATAAATAAAGTACCCCTTGTTGTAAAATATGAGGATATTAGAAGTAACCTCGGAGTTCCATGACCTGTATTAAAGCACTCGGCCATTGGCCTCATGCTTTTATATGGTCATGGAACTCAGGGGCGTAACTACAGAGGAAGCAGACCCTGCGGTTGCAGGGGGGCCCAGGAGGTACAGGGGGCCCCATGAGGCTCTCATTGATGATTTCAACATATATTGGTAAAACAGGACAAACACTGGATATGTTGGGGGCCCTAAAATTAATTTGCTGCGGGGCCCAGCAACATCGAGTTACGCCACTGATGGAACTCCTCAGTGACTTATAATATCCTTATATTTTACAATAGGGGGTACTTTATTCACTATATATATATATATATATATATATATATATATATATATATATATATATATATATATATATATATATATATATAACAAATGAACCGCACTCTGGGTCTTTTTCAAGTGAAAAAATTGCTGTTTATTCCAACGTTTCGGCTCCTAACTCAAGCCGTCCTCAGGGACACACTCCCTGAGGACGGCTTGAGTTAGGAGCCGAAACGTTGGAATAAACAGCAATTTTTTCACTTGGAAAAAACCCAGAGTGCGGTTCATTTGTTATTTTTGTATTTACTATATAACCTGCACCTAGGCATTTGATATATATAAGGAGTGCTCCAGGTAGACAATTTTCCCATGCGTTGCTGCCTCTTCATCTGGCTCTGGAATAGATTTGTACTGTTTATATGTTGCCTTATATTTATATAATAACTGGCCGATAGAGTAACGCCAATAAATGAAATGCGGAATTCACTGCTCTATAGAAATGTCTTTTGTACTCGCCTTTTCTCCAAGGTAACTGGGCATTGTCCCCTTAGTTTGGCTAAATAGCACTGCATGGGGGGGGGGGGGCAAGGGAAGCCTTTTGTACTCAGTTTGCTGCACCCTGGGAAAAAAACCTGACCTACATGTTTTGCCTTGAAGGATCCAGGTCAGTTTCTGGAAAACTAGTAGAAAGCATGGGGGTAATATCACTATCAATATCAGGGATTCAACAGAAAGCTGCACATCCCCATCTGCTGGCTACATGTGGTATAGCAGCAGCTAAATAATTCCCTCTCTCTGCTATTTTGACTCCCCACAAATAACATTGTAACTGGGCATCCTTGATATTTATAGAGGGGTATTGATCCTGTCCTTCCTCCCCAGGCCTCAGGATACGTGTCTTCAATTTCTCCCTCAAATTGTTATCCTGTTTCTTATATATTGTCCGGGTTTTGCTGGATGATTCGACGCAAGCCGAGTGGTAAGTTCCCCTTGTACTTTCATTCATGGAGTTCTCAGAGCAACCTGGCAGCTCCTACATAACGACACAATAATATGGGCAGGCAGTGGGTAGAACATACTATTGGCTGCTAGGATGAAAGAAAGTCTGTGACTTAAGCAGTGGGTGGGGCTTCAGAACTCTGATGGAAGCCTTCATGGGGGGAGCAGGGAGTCTTTCATTCATGTAGTGGGTTAGATTAGAACTTTCCAATGGCAGCTATGAAGGAAGGGGGCAGGGTGTCTGTAATTCAAGCAGGTGGTATTGCAGGTATCAAGGTATGACTTGGTGGGGGTGATATAAACCAGATATTACAGTAATTTCATACTATGTTTCTTTACTTTACAGCTGCCCAAAGCAGAATGCCACTGTTCATAAACACCAGGAGATCCGCTGGTAAGCAGCACGGGCTCATTATAAGTGATAAGTCATTGCGTGGGTTGGGTTGCAGTTTGGAAGTGCCGCCAAATACATTTTCCAGCTGACTGGCTGTCAGTGTGTAGAGTTCGTATCCCATATAAAATTTAGAGTTTAATGGTGATTTTACCCTAAACACACTGTAGCTGCTGTGCCCCAATGTCTTAGTCCTGGACTTTGCTGCCAGCTTGTAGGCTGAGCTCTACTATCTGTTCAGCACACCTCATACTGAATATATATGTATTGACCAAACTAACGGACTTCGACACATCGAAACAATCTCGAATCTAATGAGATCTGCACTTATATACCCAGCTTTAGAGATGAGTTGAGCAGTGGGTAGGACTCAGCCCACAAGCAAGAAGCTTTTCCAACTATGGCAAAAAAATAGGAGTCTCTTTCTGTCATTGACATTCATGCAAGTAATGAAATGGTGGGGGTTATCACTTTAATTAATGCTCTGGAGTCTGGGCTAATGGCGGATTTTCAACCTAACTTGTTCTTTACTGCTCTTTTTATCATGTTTGCACAGGGAAGCCATCCTGTGGGTGGAGAGAGCAACTCCTTTATGGGTGATACAGGTAGGTGATGCTATCGGACACCGGACCTGGAGGTGAGCTGGCTTCTGATACAGTGTTCCTAGAGTCAGAAGTTGGTTACAAGGACCTTTTCTTTCATTGGGCAGAATAATATTCTCTTTAATGAGTAATGTGGGCACTTTATTAATCGTGTATTGGAAATGCTTGTGTCTTTCTCTGTAGGTTATAGTGGCTGTTATCAGTTTCTCCGAGACAATGCTTCTCATCTATCTCAGCTATAAGGTAAGGAACCTCATAAGACTAATGATTATGTACTAAGTATCTGCCCGGCTGCTGATATGTTACAGGTTATTTCTCATTAGCCAAATAGGTGCCGGTAGAGACAGTATGCCTTTTTGACTCCCATCCTACCAGCTTGAGTTCTAAAAGGAAATATAAACCCTCAAAACAATTTGAAACAGTCCCCCAAGCCCATCCCCCCGCTGTTAAATTTGGCTGAAATTTAACTTATTGAGCAGAGGAAGTCTTGTCAAGACTCCATCAGTTCCATGAAGCAAGACAAAGCTCTAGAGAAGAGTCAGTGGGAGGCTTTAGTTGCTCCTGTGGGGAAGTAAAAGGAGGCCGATCTCCTCTAAATATCAGATTATAATATTCATGTATATTCATTTGAGTTGGGAAAATCCCTGCTATTAGCAGAATGCAGATGAGGGCTGTTACGCGTGTGTTCTGCTCAGGAGGTACCGGTGGGGTTGGATAGGACTGGGATTCCTCTTTGAACATATAATTCTTATTCATTTGCCTGTAAACATCAGTCCCTGGAGGGTTCTTTCCTGCACCGTCAGCAGAAACGTCTAAGTTTGCTTTGGAAAGTAACGGCCGCTTCAGGCTAAAGGCACAGAGCTGTGTGTTTGACCTCTCCTTGCTTTCTAAAAATGTCGAAATGTGCCCCATGGCAGCAGAAACGCTGACTTTCTTGGGTTCCTTACTCTGCATCAGGCTAGAATTATTGCCTTTAATCCTTAAATCGTTAAAATCACATTTTAAGCAGGTTTGTGTGAGAGCAACTGAACATTTGTGTGCCATTAGCATAAGGAGTATGGAACAATACCAAATAACGGAGAAGTATAGCCAGGCTAGGGACACAATTATAGGCTGCAAACTGCCCAGGAATTTGGAGGGTTCAATTGGGCCCTAATTAATAAGCCACTTCAACTTATGTTGGTAAATGGATCATCTTCTGAAAGTTTTGTGGGCCCTAAGATTAATTTGCTGTAGGGCCCAGTTGGGCAGCTCAGGTTGATGTTTACTTCTGCTCTAGAGAAAGGAAAAGTTAGTCAAAGAGAAGTCCTTAGAAACAGGCCACCAAGACTTAAATGAAGTGAGCCTGCACAGCTTGGTAGACAGGAAACTTTATTAAAAAAAAATGATATCAAACTGTTACGGTTACGGTTCCAATTTTTTGCAAAAAAAAAATAAAAAAATGTGAGATTCTGACTCTTCAAATAGAAGACAAGACCGAGCCTGGGATGAAATGACTTGGACTCTTAGGGGCAAATTCACTAAGATGCGAAGCGCCGAACGCTAGCGTTAATTCGCTAGCGTTTGGCATTTTCGCTACTGCGCAAATTCACTAAGGAACGCTGGCGTAGTTTCGCTAGTGTTACTTCGCAACCTTACGCCAGGCGAAGTTTCGCTAGCGACGAAACTACACAAATTCACTAACTTGCGCAGTGTAGTGAACGCTACATTTTACGCTAGACTTCCTTCGCCACCTCAGACCTGGCGAAGCGCAATAGAGTAGATAGGGATTGTTTAAAAAAGTCAATTTTTTTTCTAAGTCCCAAAAAAACGCTGGCGTGTTTTCTACATGATGGCTGATAGGCTGAAAAAGATCAAAAATCTTTTGGGGCTCCCCTTCCTCCCCCCTACATTTCCTGACTCATGGCAACTTAACTAGACAGTGGGCACATGTGTAGGGCAAAATAAAATTTTTATTTGCAGATTTGAAGGTTTTCTAGGCATTTGTAGTGCAGATACGTGTTCCTCCATTGAAATTTGAATTTCGCGCCGTATGCAAATTAGCCTTCGCTAGCGTAACTTCGCTTTATATAGCGAATCAACGCTAGCGCAACTTCGCAACCTTACGCTACCCCTGTGCGCAACTTCGGATTTTAGTGAATTTGCGGAGCCCTGGCGAAACTACGCCTGGCGAAGTGCGGCGAAGTTGCGCCTGGCGCAACTTCGCATCTTAGTGAATTTGCCCCATAGTTGGATTGTGGGCGTTTTTCATTCTAATCTGTTCTCTTTCTCGCAGGGTAACATCTGGGAACAGATCTTTCGCATCTCATTCATTTTGGAGATGATCAACACCGTTCCGTTCATCATCACGGTGAGTGTGCAAGACTTTGCATTGATTCTGTGCTTGGTGCTGTAAGAGAAGACAATTTGGTGTATGCAGATTCCCCCGTGAGCCCCATTACTCTGATCTCAAGCTAACCTTGGTCACGAGTACCCTGGTCTTGAGGCAGAGCCACCTTTTTGGCTGTAGGAGCAATTCTTTGTTTCTCCAGTATATGAATTTCTAAAACATTGGCTTTCTTATTCTTCTGCTCCAATCTGAGCATTAGCCAAACCATTAACATATCTAGAAGTTTCTATATAACCCCCCCCGATACAGTGGTCTTTTTTAAGCTATACACAGACACACACCTCATTACTGTACTGGCTCGATCAAATTAATTTGGCAGTAAACAATGGCCCATGTAAATATAGGGTGCTATTATCATATCCTTCTTTAATGTTCCAGGATGAATAATGTCTTTACAGCTTGTCACTAAGGTGATTAGACTCCCGGGGTTGTAATGAAACTGGAATTACAGTGTTAGTGCAAATGTCAGGTTTTATAAGGGAACAGTCATGTGCTTGTGTTTCAATGGAGGCGCCTGCGGGATACCCATTAACCTGCCCCTACCGTTAGACTTACCCAGTAGGAAACAAGCCATTTCTTTCATCGGCAGGAATGGGGAATAATTCATTCCTACGCACTTTTATTTTTTTAGGCCTTGAAAAGTGAAACTCATAGACTTAAGGAGATATCGCCCCAGCTGAAGCATTGCAGGTCAATTCACTGACCAACTTTTGCTTCTCAGCTCAGAAACATTTGGTTTGTCATAAAAATCCCTGTTTATTGCATGACACCGTAATAGTTTCAAGCAAAGATACACCAAAACTATCCATTTTTGGACACTGGCGGGTACTAAAAACAATTTTTGGCGGTTGCTAGCTCTCAGGAGGCTGTTGGAAAGAGGCTGAAGTTCTCGGTTGCTCCATCTGTGGTATCTCCCATGTGTAGGCAACATTTTACAATCTCCTGCTGTGAATTTCTGCTACACACCTTCAAGTCCATGGCAAAACCAAGTACTATGTCTGATCCAGCCACTCAAGAGTATGATGGAATTAAGCTCTCACAGCTATAATCTGCTCTCCAAACTCAATTTAATCTCGTTGCAGCAACATGGTCCCCCCCATTGAGATAATCTACAGGAACAAACATAATAGAATGTACATAAAAGAGGAGTGGGTATATCTACAAATATTTGTAGTCTGTATGTGCTTTAGAAGGTGTGGTAATAGATACAAGGCTCTTAGGGACTCTAGACAAGGGGTATTTCAGCCACCAAGCAGCCTTTATCCTATTGCAGTCCCTAAACTCCTATCCACCCTTGAATTGTTCTACTTGTTCTGTTCCATGCACCTTAGTTCTTCTAGACTAGGGGTCTCCAACCTTTTATTTTACCCATGAGCCACATTCAACTGTAAAAAGAGTTAGGGAGCAACACAAGCATGAAAAATGTTCATAGAGTGCCAGATAAGGACTGTGATTGGATATTTGGTAGCTCCCATATGTACTTAAACCTATAAGAGTCTCTATTTGGCAGAACACCTAGTTTTTGTGCAACCAAAACTGGCCTCCAAGCCAGGAACTGAAAAATTAACACCTGTTTTGTGGCCACTGGGAGCAACATCCAAGGGGTTGGTGAGCAACATGTTTCTCAAGAGCCACTGGTCTGGGACCACTGTTTTAGACTGTCTATAAACTGGGAGCTCTTCTGAACAGAGTTCATAATATGGACGCAATTATGACAGGGCACTGATAGAGAATAGGGATCCTGGCTGAGCAACCATGAGAACTCGGGCTCTATATGGCGAAAACAATGGAAATTCCTAATTGGTGAATGCAGCCCCAACCAACAGTAGCTATTTTGCTATGGTGGCACAGTTAATTCTGCCACAAGAATTCCAGTAAGCTCCACTACACTGATGCGTGCTCTTTTGTGATGAGCAAAAACACCCTTAAGTCTTGAATGGTACAAGACTTGCCATTGACCTTGGGTTTCATAGTCCTCATGAACCAACTCCTTTTCATTCAGCTGAGGTCGAGCATTGAATTTTGCTCAGTTTAGAAACTATTGCTTTGAACATCACAATTGGTTTCTTATCCAGTTCTTTTTTCTGTTCCTAGATATTTTGGTCGCCTCTGAGAAATGTATTCATTCCCGTTTTCCTCAACTGTTGGCTGGCAAAATGTGTTTTGGAGAACATGATTGTGAGTATTGGTACAGCTCTACACTTAGGAGAATGACCCCAGCTCTCAGGGGCTGTAATAGACCAGTTATAAGGTTTAGTTATAAAGGGGAACCAAATTTAAACGTTGAACAAATATGAAAAGGGATTTTGTACCATTTCCAAATTTCCTATGCCCAGAGAGGATCTATGCTATTTTACAGTTTATTGACCTTTGATATGAACATATCCACTTCCACCCTCTTCATAAACTCTCAAACAACAGGCTTGCGTCACGGACCCTTAAAACCCTCAACGTACATTTTATGCCTGAACAGAAGCAAAATGTGGAACAGTTCACAATAATGTTCCGAACCCTCCCCTTTAATAGGGCCTCGCCACCGAGCGCCAAGGAAAGAATGATTTCTGATTGTGTCCATTAAGACCATTCATTCTCCGGATTACATTTCCTCCCCGTGGTTTTGTCACAAGAAAAGTAGTCAAAGGGAATTTTTATGTCAAGTGGCAGGTGCTGATTTCTTTCCTACCTGGCAATTATGGAACCCGTAAAGAAATACAAAAGCCTTGCTTTTTTTTTGCGCCTGCTTAAAACTTGCAGAGTCATGTTTTAGGATTAGGAGTCAATAAAGTTAATCTGCCATTAGTTATAGAACAAATGTGTCCTTTGTTATCAACACTGGTCCATTTAGGGTCACTCTCTTAGACCTATGGAATAACAGAGGCCAGCAAAGGCCACCTACCAAGAAGTCCTCCTCCTTAAGTTCAATCATAAAAGCGTCCTTGTATACCCAAGACACACATCTCTTCATCTAGCTCCCAAAACATTCCAACCTGATAACCCTTTCCTTATTAAATCAAGTTGTTATCCTGGGTTTCGTCATTCTTCGTTACATATTTAGATAATTTCCCTGCCACACTCAAAAGTCACCTCTGATCTGCTGTGAATTGTCTCCTCCAGAATGACCTACATCGAGCTATCCAGAGGATACAATCGGCCATGTTTAATCAGGTGATCATTCTGGTCTGCACCCTTCTGTGCCTTGTGTTCACAGGGTAAGACGTCAACTCTTCTGTCTGCCGTACTTTGTTGTCTTTGCATACAGTATATTGGGAACCATGTTGCTTTAGACATACCAGGATTGGTCCAGCCTATTGTCATTCTGTTTAGAGGTTGGAACACTTTAGAGTTGGGTGTGCCTGGTGGAAATCTGTTTTTTGGGCCCAGACTTTGTTAGCCAGACATTTGAGTAGAAGAATATATTAGCAAATTTAGGTTTATCCACAATTTACTAATTTTTTTGTACCGTAAACCAGTGGTTCCCATCCTATGGGGTCGGCTTCCCTTGTGGGGTGAGACCAATAGGCTTTCTCCAAAGATCTCCTTGGGAATTTTGATCCAAGGGTTGGCCAGAAGCAGTGTCCCACCAATTATACCCACACAAATTTTGGTTCTACAGTATAGACCAATGATACCCAACTGACCTCAAGCTGGGCTTTCAGGTGTGTCTAGTAGAGTAGATAGGTATTATTTCCACATTACACCCATAAGGCAGAGACCTCCTGCAACTGCTACAGGACCCCCCTCCCCCAGTTTGGGGATAAATTGATCCTCAGAATTCAGGCTTCTGCCCCCAACATTCTGATGTCACATTTGGTTCTTCTACTCAAAGCAGGAAAGGATTAACCGCACCAGCCTTAAATTTGCAAAGTTCAGGCACCCTCTGTGCCCAGCTCAGTGGGGAAGATTTATTTTCCCAATTACTGCAAATAAACCACTGATACTGAATTAGAACCTTTACATGTAATTAACAAAGACAAGGGAAAAACAATGGGTGTGTGTTTTCTCAATTTAAATCTTGAGCCTTGCGCCATGTGGCTTTTTTTTGAACAAATGATTGGGAAGTAGTTGAAGGCCAACTAAAGTCTGATATAATCCAAGGTTACTATATGTATTGCATTTACTAAAGAACATAGGGTTGTTCTGCTGATTCCTCTCATTGCTGGGCATGCCTGTGCTGATCAGCTTGATATTATGGGCATGGTCAACCCTGGCAGAGAATTGACTCTCTATTGATTAAGCCCAGGGCCAATGATCAGGTCATACTCAGTCAGGCCCACTGAGAGAGGACTGCATCAACACCCCAAAGCAATTCTTCAGACTACTAACCTGTCTGATATTGGGACAACTTTAGGCCAGGTGAAGGTTAGACAGGCCAGTAAGGGCTCCATTCAAGCCAATAAGCTTCTGAAATGGTGTAGATTGAGCGGTTATATTTATAAAATCATTGTTCCCAGCATCCTCAGCCAGCCATAATATGTGAGGTAATGAGCCCTGAGACACGACTTTTGCTATGCAGGCTCCATGGCAACACCCTGTGCACTCCGGCCTTTCCCACTCATGCTAAGAGCGTTCGACCTCAATGCACAAAATACTCGACTGCTGAGTTATTGTAAAATCCTCATTTCAGATAATCGTCTGCCTTGGCATCACGACAATTATTTCCTCTCTACGGGGCCAAAACATTCACTGAAAGGAGCCGTTGCCGCAGACTCCAAATAGTGCAATTACGACTTGGGGTGAGAGGGGAACAGCTGCTAATTGCCTCTTAAAATTAGAGGCAAAGTGGTCTTGCCTTTGTGTTTCCTCCCTGTGAGAGTGGGAGGAAGGAAAATGCCTCTAGGCTGGATGGAGATAGAAAACCGCACACAAATCATTTCGAATTCATTACAGAAGTGCTTTTTGTGGCACAGATTTGAGACCTAACCTGTTCCTACCCACGCCAAAGCCTATGGAATAGTCTTCTTGTAGAGAATAACTCATGAACCCAAGCACAAATGTAAGTGTGGCCATACATGGGCAGATTTAAGATGCCGATTCACTTCCTTAAGACCGATTTGGCGGCTTATCTGGCCGTGTATGGGTCCTTCCAATGGGCCTCCATGACTGATATTCTATAAAAATAATAGGTCAGATATTATTCAAGCAGGATTGGCTTTTCCACTGTGATCGAGGATGACATCAGCTAGTTGATGTGGTCCTTGCCCCATCGGCAGCCATTCACATCCATCCCTAGGACCCTGCCTTTGGTGGGTTTATCAGGAGAAAGAACTGCTCGTTTGGCCACCTCACAGAACAAAGTCAGATGCAATTCTGGATACATATAAATGCTAGAAATTCTGGAGAAAAGATGCACTATGGGGAAAAAATGGCTTGCATGATTTCTTAAATTAGCTCTTCTCATATGTACATGGCCATTCAATATGATTTTAGCCTAACTTTTGATTACTCCTTCAGAAATACCTTCTACGGCCACAGTTTGTGCAGAAATACAAATACAGTATACAGGGCTTCTTGGTCCATTAATCTCGCAACAAGAGGAACATTATGACAATAGAGCAAAGATACCCTTGGAAAGTGTAGGAGCAGGGTCAGAAGATGATTTATGGAGCAACCAAAGTACCCAAGACAGATGGTATTAATAGCAAGTGCTTACGCTGTGCCGACTTTTATTAACACAATCAGTAAAATGGCAACACATTCGTGCATTTAAGAGGGGAATTCAATACAAAGATTGCTCAGGGGAGTCTGCAGGCTTCAATGCTAGAAAGTTGTAAGAATTAACAGGAGCTGGGCCTAATGTTTCACAAGGTTATTATATTTAATGGTCTCATAGGACTTTGTATATTGGGAAGTTGCTTATAATGATATTTTTTTCTTCCAACTTTACTTTCTGCCTTTTTGTCACATCCTCATTTCCAAGGTTTCCTTCATTAGAAAAAGATATATATATATATAAATTGTCGCCAATGTTCCTTCCGCCATTCATGCAGCGAGTGTGGCGCAAGGTAACATTCCATTGTCCTGTACTTTTATGTAAGTGGAATTATGGCTGTTACGCATGGTCATGACAATGCCCAATGAGCCCTATTATTACCTTCTGATCACAGCTGGATAACAGTATTAGAGAAATGTCTATTGTTTTGTATAGTTTTTGGAACACAAAGTCTATAAGGGACACATGATGTTAGTGACTCATTGCAATCTGGGGCTACATAATGTGGTGGGACTGGCAGTTGTTTCTGGGTGTTAAACGCCAACATTGTTATCCAAGCCAGAAGTCGAAATCCTTAATAGTCACAAGTATTCTGTTACCGTCTCATCTCATTCCCAACTCAAGAGGATTAATATGAAGTTGCCCCTTCCTTTTGCTGATATAACTGCCCCATGTCTTCTGAGAAGGTTCCCACTAGATGTTGGAACATTGTTGCTGGGAGTTCCATGAGCATTAGCGAGGTTGGGCACTAATGTTGGGGATCAGGCTCACAGTCAGGGTTCCAGTTCATTCCACAGGGGTTCAGTTGGATTGAGGGCTCTGGGTTGAGGTTCTTCCCATTCTGTACAGGCCTGGCTCTGTGCATGGGGCATTATTGTGCTGACACTGTAAAGCCCCCCCCCAACTGTTCCACAAAGTAGCTGCAGGAACCCAAAACATGGAAACAGCCCCAGATCATTCTTCCTCCAGTGCATATGCCAAGCCCTTTAAGGCCAGAGAAATTTCCACTGCTCCAGCGTCCAGTGACCTTTACACCATTCCAACCATGACTGGTATCGCACATGGTGATGAACGACTTGAAATAGTCTGCTCACCAAAGTAACCCAAACACTCTAGCAACAGTTCTTCTTCTGACATTACTTCCATGGTTTGGGATTCAAACTAAGGACATGGACATTGAGATGAGGGGTCTGGATACTCTTGTCCATATATTTGTATACAAGGCACCTCATTTCCCAGAACTCCTCTAGGCACCCAACAGAAATAAGCCATTGCTCTGTACTGCTCATTATTATGACTTCTATAATAATGAGAAACCATATTATTTTTAAGCCCTAAGATAACTGATAGCACTATTTTGTCTCCCATTGTCAGCATGTGCGGCATCCAGCATTTGGAAAGAGCCGGAGAAAACCTCTCGCTCTTCAAATCTTTTTACTTTTGCATCGTCACCTTTTCCACTGTGGGTTATGGAGACGTTACGCCCCAAATCTGGCCTTCCCAGCTGCTTGTGGTAATCATGATATGTGTGGCGCTGGTGGTATTGCCTCTACAGGTGAGTCTGCGATCCTAAGATGTAAAGTTTTTTGGGTTCCTTCCACCCATTCTCTTCTCTAAGTCAAGATGCAATAAAGCTATTGTTCCTTCTTGCTTATGTTTAGGCATTGAGCGATCCATATAGTCACTTTTAATATACAGGAGAATGTTGACTAAATGTAGTAGCTGGGACAGGACATTGTGGAGGTGTTACAGTAAAGTTACAATGGCCACAGAAAGGAGAATTCATATTATTGAGGTCCTGATCAGGCCTCCTTATATTTGTCATAGGCCGCTTTACATCAATATCATCACAACTGTTTGTACCCAAAGGCACACTCTGTGTAGTTGCAGCTATTCTGCAGGACTGGTTTGTCCCACAAGCTGCTGCAATAATGAGCAGATCTGGGAAAATTCCTGCTTTTCTTTGGGCCAGAAAGTAGTGACGTGCCGCCTGGACTCAGCACAGTTACAAAATTGTCTCCAGGACACTACCCACCAACCTGTGCAGGCTCAGTTAGACATGGGCTTTGTCATCTGTTTTAGACGGTTGGTTTCTCATGGCCTTGGTCAGCTCAGTATACAAAAGAATTTATATCAAAAGATATATGTCCCAAGGCTTTTCAATAATTAAAATAAAAATATTTATTTAAGTTACATTAAAAAATATCTTTTGATATAAATTCTTTTGTACGTTGATTGCCTATGGAACTGGGGCGAGTCCCTTTGGCTTAATGCATATAGAGATTAATTGTGGACTCCCATTCAAAGATTGACACTTGGTCAGCTCAGGACCTTCTTGAATTCCACCCTTTGAGAAACTACCACAGATATGACCAATGGCCTAAGCCTGAAATGATGGAGTCACCAGCTAACAACTTTTAGGATAGGGTATTTCATCTTGATATGGCTAACTTAATGTTTTGAGTTACTCATAATGGAGGATTGGTGGTCAATTGTCTAGAAGAACCAAACAATGAAGACACTTTCCTGGCCACCTTCCTCATGTACTTCCAGTTTTGTGGCTTCTAGGACGAGCAAATGTCCATTTTTTGTTCTCAGTTTGAGGAACTGGTGTACCTGTGGATGGAGCGTCAGAAATCTGGAGGAAATTACAGCCGTCACAGGGCCCAGACGGAGAAGCACGTGGTCCTTTGTGTCAGCTCCCTGAAGATCGATCTGCTGATGGATTTCCTCAATGAATTCTATGCCCACCCTCGACTGCAGGTATTTGTCTTTATTGAAGAAAACATTAGCACAATGAAATCAAACTGGGCCGGGATGAAGACGTAGATATCTTAAGTCATTGGAGGCCTCCACCACTAAACTAAAGATGCTTGAAGATGTATTATTTTAGTTGCCTGCACATCAACGTAAGTTGCATTGCCAAGTCAAGCTAACTGCTTTTACTTGCCCTTCTTTCAGGATTACTACGTAGTGATACTTTGTCCAACAGAGATGGATATTCAAGTTCGTCGGGTCCTTCAGATTCCGTTGTGGTCTCAACGAGTTATCTATCTCCAAGGTTCAGCCTTAAAAGATCAAGACCTTATGAGAGCAAAGTGAGTAAAATAAAACCAACAACAATGGACTTTTTAAATATAAAGTTCAAGAGATTGTTCAAGTTTAAGAGAATTGACGAACCTATTAGAAGGAGAACTTGAGACCCCATTATATAACCAGGATCTATTCAAGTCATCATTATTTTTTGCAATGGTTTGCATAAAGGGCCACCAGATAACCTAAAAATGTATTCCCTGTATGTCTCATATGATGAGGACAATTTATTTCTTACAGAATGGATGATGCCGAGGCTTGCTTCATCCTCAGCAGCCGCAACGAGGTGGACCGCACAGCAGCAGTAAGATCCGATCCATACCTACCCTTAATTTGTACTATAGACATTTATGGACATTTGTAGAAGATGCCACCCATGGTGATGAGTGGATTTTTGGCAATGGCTGCTGTTATACCGTAGGATGTTATGTAGCAGGCAATATGCCTTTAATATTTATCTTTCCAGCCTGTCAATCAATTATTGATGATTTATAATTGAAGGCTAACTTCATTTTACATTGACCATACTATGTAGGATTGTCTGCTAAATGATGTTATCTTCCTTTTTGACCAGGACCATCAAACCATCTTGAGAGCATGGGCAGTAAAAGATTTTGCCCCTAACTGCCCTCTGTATGTGCAGATCCTAAAGCCTGAAAATAAATTCCATGTAAAATTTGCAGGTGGGTCAGATTGAACACTGGGGAGAGTAAATGTTGTGCCCGTGGCTACTGCCCACAGGAAGTGATGTCATATTGAACAGAAAGATGCTTTTTGGAATTATTGCATTTTAATATGCTCTGGTGCCTGTACTGTAAGAGCAACTGCTTACAATGATATTTGCTTTACAGATCATGTGGTTTGCGAGGAGGAATTTAAGTACGCCATGCTGGCCCTCAATTGTGTCTGCCCGGCCACTTCCACGCTGATCACCCTGCTAGTTCATACCTCCAGGGGGCAGTAAGTAACTTTTCTATTCATATCCAGATTAATATATCACCCCTGGCTTTGTTTTCCATATGCTGTATGAAAGTTTTAGATTCCATTTATTTACTCATATAGCTTCCCTTCTTTGGTGCCATTTTCTAGCAAGAAGCCAAGAAGGGGGCATAGGTATTCCCTTGTACTAGGTATTGTTCAGCAGGAACAGCCCCCTAGGTGTGCTCATAGTCTGTACAGAGAGATCCCATAAAACTATTGCAGCATAGGTATTCCCCTGTACTAAGCACAATTCAACAGGAACAGCCCCCTACGTTTTGCTCATAACCTGTACAGACAGATCCCATAAAACTATTGCAGCATAGGTATTCCCCTGTCCTAAGCACAATTCAGCAGGAACAGCCCTCTAAATTGAGAGATACCATTGCTTGGAAGAGAATAATCCCTAAAAAATTGTTCCACCAGGGAAGGACAGGAGTCCCCAGAGCAATGGCAGAGGATGTATGGACGCTGCTCTGGAAATGAAGTCTATCACATTCGGCTGGGGGACAGCAAGTTCTTCATGGAGTACGAGGGCAAAAGCTTCACCTATGCTGCTTTCCATGCACACAAGAAGTAAGAGAACTGATTCCATTCAATCTGGGGCAGAGAACAATGATATGTTACTTTATAAGTCAATGGCCTTTTAACTGTTCCATCTTAGGGTTCTCCAGTAGGCTTCCTAATGACCCAACCAAACTGGGGATCTTTGGTGGCACATTCTCAGCGGCTTAATATTAAAGCCAGGCTCATGTTAGAATATTAACTTGTTTCTGGCTTCATTATGCTTTGCACTCCTTCTCCAGGTATGGTGTGTGCTTGATAGGAGTCAAGCGAGAAGACAACAAGAGCATTCTTCTGAATCCTGGGCCAAGGCACATCATGGCCTCTAGTGACACCTGCTTTTATATCAACATCACCAAGGAGGAGAACTCTGCATTCATCTTCAAGCAGGAGGAGAAGCAGAAGCGGAAAGGACGAGGCTTGTATGATGGGCCATCGCGGCTGCCGGTTCACAGTATCATCGCCAGCATGGGTGGGTAATCCCCACAAGCATTTCATCTACTGGGTTGTGCGAATGAATGCTTGTCCTTGAAACATTCATACGACTCCTCTTCTGAGCACTTTTGCCATTTACAATAATATCGATCTGCTTTTAGAATGCATTTGACTAAGAGAACCACCTGCTGTTCATTTGGCAAACTGGACGCAGTTGGTAGAAAATTATGCTGGTGAGAAAAGGAAAGTCTTGTGTTGTTGCGCTGCTCAGTCACTAAAGTGAATGAGCAAAGAAGAGTCATCTGACGTTTTCTTGGTCAGAGCAGAGTTTTTAAGTCTGGTTGTAGATTGTGCTTTGCTTCTTTAGGTTATTGTTCTCTTCTCATCTCTTCCAAGGCTTATGATGAAACCTTTGGAGGGTTGAGACAGCAACAGATGCAACGAGTGACTGACAGACCCCCCCTCCCCCCCAGCAGAGAAAAGTGCAATTCCCACATGGGTACCCTGGGAAACAAGAGAAGGAAATTCACCTGACATTCTTCTTTTGAGATCAAATATATCATTTTTTTTCCTTGGGGCACTGGGGTATTTCCCATTTAAGTTAAATATTTGCAGCTTTTCCAGGGCAATTATTTTCTCTTACGTAGGGGATTAACATGAGCCCCCCTTCCAGTGAGAGATGATATTATAACCTATTCCAGACTTTTTAATGAGGCCTCATGGGATATTTTAGTGTCGATGAATTCAGCCCTTTCGCTGATATGTTGGTTGACTGATAATGAGCATTCGTTAAGGAGTAGAATTGGCAGAGCGATTTAAAGGGGTTGTTCACCTTCAAACAACTAGTTGTTATCAGATAGATCACCAGAAATAACGACTTTTTACAATGACTTTCTATTTTCTATGTGTCACGGTTTTTCTAATATTGAAGTATGAAGTGTCATTTCTCTCCTTCTGAAGCAGCTCTGGGAGGGGGGGTCGCCGATCCTGTAAACTGTTCTAAATTGATACATTTAGTTGATACATTTCTTATCTTTGTCCCTGCTGAGCAGAATCTCTGGGTTTCATTACAGGCAGCTGTTAGAATTGATACAATTGTTGCTAATACTCCAGAGATGCTGCTGAGAAATGGATCAACTAAATGTTGCAAAATTGTAACAGTTCAGAATCTGCACCTGAATTACTGAGCTGCCAGACTCAAACACCAGAGACAGGGACATTCAACTTTAAACTTAGATTTTGGAAAAAACGTAAAAAATAAATAATGGAAAGTAATTGGAAAAAGTCATTATTTCTAGGGAACAATCTAAAAACAGCTAAATTGAAAAAAGTGTTTGGAAGGTGAACAACCCCTTTAATATGGTAGTGCTTGCTGGTGCCAGCGTTACACATAAATCTTGTCCTAAAGGAACTGTTGGTGACGGTGATGAGCACGGACAAGCGGCAACAAAAGAGTCATACATCATGCTGGTAACATTTTTAGGAAGTTGTGTTGCTTGGGTGCTGCACTGTGGGTTCCTCGTCAAGAAACCTTAGTGGAAGACCGGTAGGTCTGCCCAATGGTGGCACTGTAGCTCATACCAAGATGCAGCCCTGCAGAGGTAACACAATGGACAAGTCCCTCAAAAAAGAAACTAAGATGAAACTGGATTCAGGTGATGGGATGTAGGCGAGTGTATCACAGACACACACAGGCGAACAACATTCCCCAAGTTGTCCTTAAAATAGGATAATAGAAAGATGGAATAAACAGCTTCAGAGGAAGTAATTTCAAACTGCAAGTGCTTTCTTTATTTAGCAGTGCAAACACTACATGTTTCGGGTCAGAGCCCTTTATCAAGGCTCTGTCCAGGGACCCTTATTATTCTCCCTCTATACTTCCTCCCTCTGCAAATTAATCAACTCACATGGTTTCCACTACCACCTCTATGCTGACGATACTCAGATCTATCTCTCATCTCCTGATCTCAACCCAGAACTCCTAACTCGCGTCTCCTCCTGCCTGTCCGCTATCTCTACCTGGATGTCGCAACGCTACCTTAAATTAAACCTCTAAAGCTGAAATGGTTGACTTTCCTCCAACTAACACCAGTAACATCCCGGAAGTATCCATCATAGCTAACAATTCCACTATCACCCCCTCTCTCCAGGCCCGGTGCCTTGGGATTATCCTAGATTCTGCCCTGTCATTCACTCCTCATATCCAGTCACTTATTAAATCATGTCACTTCCACCTAAGGAACATATCCAAAATACGATCATTTATCACCCAAGATGCTGCCAAAATTCTTATTCACTCTCTCGTCATAGCACGTCTAGACTACTGAAACTGTCTCTTAATTGGCCTTCCCCACCAGAGAATGTCACCTCTCCAGTCCATAATGAACACTGCTGCGAGGCTCATATACCTCAGCAACCGCTCCTCCTCTACCACGCCATTCTGTCAATCCCTGCACTGGCTTCCACTACCTCTCAGAATTAAATTCAAATTACTGACCCTGACATTCAAAGCACTTCATAACTCTGCCCCAACCTACATCTCTGAACTCACCTCTATATACTCACCCAACCACTTACTACGCTCCTCTACTGACCTGCTACTCAACTCTTCTCTCATTACGTCCTCACATGCTCGCACTCAAGACTTGCAAGGGCTGCACCCCCTCCTCTGGAACTCTCTCCCACGGTCTGTCCGACTTTCTCCCAACCTTTCTGCTGTCAAGAAATCTCTTAAAACGCACTTCTTTCAAGAAGCCTACCCTCACTCTGCTTAACTACCAAATGCAACACCACATACAGTACCACATTTCTCACCCACTTTATTCAATCTTGCCCACTCCCACACCTTGTGTATTACTCCCTTCCCTTTAGAGTCTAAGTTCTTTTTGCATAGGGCCTTCCTCACCTTTTGTACCGGTATTGATTGTGATGTATGTAACTCCATATGTTCTATGTATAGAATTCATGTGATTTAGTTGTATAATCACATTTACTTTACAGTGCTACGCAATATGTTGGCGCTATATAAATACATGTTAATAATAATAATAACATACACTGACACCTAAAAACTTTGTCTTACCTTAATTGTCCTTAAAATAGGAGTTGAGCCATTTACGTCAGCTGATCTCCTACTGCAGTCGCCCCTCTGGTCAGATGTCATAAAAGTCCTTAATGTTTGTGCATAACGAGGACTTTGGGGGGCAACTCAGGCGAGTTGCGCCTACAGAACTGCTGATGTACATGAAAGTGCATTGTGTCCTTCCTTGTGATCGGGTCATTAGTGCCGTTGTTTGGTTGAGTTTTGCCCGAGGGAATTCTGTGTCCATCATTAATCTTCTCTAGGAAGGTAGCATCCCAGCAAAAGCCATAGTCTCCTAGTTTGTTCTGCCATAAAGAAAAAGGCGCATAGTCCTGTAAGGGCGGAGGCAGCACGTTTGCATATTGCCTTGCAGTATTGTAGGTTTGATTCCAGCCAGGGCACTATCTGCTAGTAGTTTGGAAGTTGGGGGTTGTTGCTTCCCCAGTTATCGAATTTTAACCTAAGTGTGATAACTATGAGGGAGGGGTTTGTTGTTATGAGCTCCCAACAGCCAGGAGGGCCTCCTGCCTGACATCTGACTCTTTAGTAAGTTCATCAGCTCTACAGCACTGCCAGGGGCGATCCTGGCCCCTCCGCCACCTGAGGCAGCAGCAGTTGCTGCTGCCCCCCTCCCCCGAAAATTCGCTCTTAAAGTACCAGGAGCAGCATTTTTGCTGCCCCTGGTACCTAGTGGGGCGCTGCCGTCTGTTGCTTTTGGTGTAAAAACTGTTGTTTTTCTCAGTGCTCAACCACCCCCCTGAAGAGATTTTCCTAATAACTCCCCCCCCCTCTACATGCCTGTCCCTGCTTTGATGACAGGTGCCGGCTCGGCTGTAAACTGATGGATCAGATGCAGCCCCCCCCCATTCCCCATAGAGTTGCCTGCCAAGCTCCTCCATCTAATTGGTTCCAACTTCCTGCAGATCAGTCACACCGGACTCAGCCTGGGGGACATGTGACAGACAGATAGAAAGTCCAGGGAGTATTTTATCCACTCACTTGTTATTTGGGGGAACTGTCAAGCATCCCCCCATCTCTATTCTCTGACCTGGTGACGTTTGAAATAATATAACAGAAGCAGCTGAGGAACAGACCTGTTATTGCTGGAGGAAAACAGGGTCAGGGGGGTAGAGAAATGGAGACACACACACTGCTTTCGAAACATAATCACATTTACATTTACAGTTAAAAGGGTCAGAAATTGGTAATGAATGTAAATGGAAAAGTTGCTTAGAATTACTTTTTCTTTCATTAGGCAAAATTAAATTCATTAATTAGCGGAGGGATTCAGGCAAGGAAAGGTAAGATGACAAGAACAATGTCACAGCTCGGTGCTACTTCCAGTTGCAAATTTGGGGTGGGGGATGGGCTTCCCTTGGCTGCCTAGAAACCGCTTGGGTTTGGAATATTCTTCGTAACAATTCAAATAGAAGCATTTTGTTTTAGAGTTTTATCTGATGTTTTTGAAACAGTCTGATTCGCATTGTCATTTCGACAGAAAAGTCTGTTCCCACGTCTGGAGAATACGAGGGCGGCCAGGGAAATTTTTTGGAGGGGGGGGGGGGAACATCTCTATTTCTTGTGTCCCAATAATAATTGCTTTCTATTATGCTGTCAACAGTATTGTACTCACTCTTTTGTAAATCCTCTCTCCCTGGAATCTTGTTACCTAGTAATGAATAATTATCATATGCAAGGCGTCCCACTGAATAATCTGATTTTCAGGTTTTGATGATGCCCCAAAATGAAACAGTTTTGACTTACATCCTATGACGCACAAGCTCTTTTCATTTTTTTTAGCATCTGATTGGGGGGGCACTGCAAGAGATAATAAAGGGGAAATGCTCACTTTGTGGTTGGCTTTGGTGGGAAGGAGAGGATTATGGGATCACTGGCAAGAAGCTAATACGGCCAGAGGAATACATCATTGACACTGGTTATATTTCCTTGCATAGAAGGGCAGTTGTAGGTCCCAAGGCTTGAGTTAGCCTCAAAGTTCACCTGAAAGGTCAATAAGGTTGCCATTTGGGGTTAGAACTTGTTTAATATCCTAGATACAGTATTCTGAAAAGGATAGCCAAATGTCTGATAGACTGATGTTCTCCTGGATCTCTAATCTTGTTTTTAGCTAGTGAAGAGCCCTAATCAAAGTTTGGACTCCCAATGGGACCTTAAAATAAAAAAAAAAGTCTCATAACCACTGGTTTAGAGGATAATGTACCCCTACTGTAATGTATAAGGCAATTAGAAGTCATCTAGTGATGTTTAAGGCCACGCTACTTGTAAATGGCAAAACCAGCAGAGTATTATGGGCAGCATTCATTGGACTGCTGGGTGTGTGTGTGTGTATCTCTTTAAGTTCTAAATGGCACATTCAGACATCAGAACAGACTGTTTATATAGTGAATAAAGAACCCCTCTTGTAAAATATAAGGATATTATAAGTTACCGAGGAGTTTCATGACCATATAATACAGGTCATGGAACTCCGAGGTAACTTCTAATATCCTCATATTTTGCTCATATTTATTATAATACACAAGTTTCAGTGAGTCATGTGACAGAAATTACATCAGAACTCACCATTTATAAGGATATAATTTACAAGATATTCATGATTTTTGTGTATTATAAGGATATAATTTATAGTTTTGTGTATTGAGAGATAAAATTAATAGTGACAGTTCCTGCTGCATTTGCAAAGGGCCACAATGCAATAATATTCATATTTTGCCTTCTCCCCAATAGGTACAGTCGCAATGGACCTGCAGCACACAGACTGCCGTCCCATGAACAGCAGCAAGCTGACGCTTCCATCTGAGAATGGCGTGGGAACCCGAAGGCCCAGTATTGCCCCAGTTCTGGAAATCGCAGACACCAGTACCGTGCTACCGTGTGACCTCTTGAGCGACCAGTCGGAGGATGAGCTCACGCAGTCAGATGATGAAAGCTTTCCAATAATAGAGTAAGAGAAATTTTAAATAAATGTGTGTGTGTGTATATGTATATATATATATACACTGTGCTCTGTATATGTAAAGCAATATTTGATTTCTTGCTCTTATACTGTTAAGAAGAACCAATGTATGGAAGGAGCTCAGGTTTGTGTACGATGGCACAATACTGCCATCTTATAGACTATGAACAGAACAACCAACACTATGGCCCAACACCTGTAGATGAAGCTGAGTGAGCCAAAGTGACATGATTTATACCTTGAATACAACTTACTTGATTAAATACAGGTCAAGAACTTTATATCCTCTTTTTTTTCTTACCAGACGTCTAAAATTGATGTATGTATTGGCCTTTCTGGTTGTGCAAAGCATAGAGCTGGTTTTATTGCCTGTTTCAGATATGTGAAAGGGTATCCTCCGAATTCACCCTACATTGGGAGCTCCCCTACTCTCTGTCATCTCCTGCCCTCCAAAGCCGCCTTCTGCTGCCTGCGCCTGGATAAGGTACTCATGCTCTCTCCTCAAACAAAGAAATTCAATAGTTCAAGCCTCCTAGTGTTGAATTGGGTCTCCAAGAGCCCACCAGAGAACGTGAGACCCTGGGCCCACTCTCACAGTAATTTTATATGGAGTGCTTAATGGTATTAGTTACAGCATATACTGTAGATACATGGAGAAAATAAGGGTAGGGTAAAGAGAATCCTTCTAGGCTGGAACCCATTAAAGCCTGGGTCCTTCATGAGATCTTCTGATACTCTAATAGGCCAGTCTAACACTGATGGATTCTTTTTTGCTCCTGTGAGCATAGACTATAGTTCATGATCTTTCTTGGGTAAGCTAGGAAAGTTGTTCCTCTGTTTCCTTACCATGTAGGGCTGCAGGCACAACAGCTTTGAAGACGCCAAGGCCTACGGCTTTAAGAACAAGCTGATTATCGTTTCAGCAGAGACCGCTGGGAATGGGCTGTATAATTTCATTGTCCCTCTGCGGGCTTATTACAGATGCCGGAAAGAGTTGAACCCTATCGTTTTGCTCTTGGACAACCCGTAAGTTTTTGCTTTTGATCATTTGAAATTTCCTTAAAAAAGAGAAAGCTAGTTATACAAGAGGGTCCATTTAATTTTTATGTCAACATATTGCTCCTGTATGTACCGGCCAACACAAGAACCTTATTGGATGTTGTATTGTATAGAATTTTTCAAATCGGTCACCGAATTAGGATAAACTTTTTGATAAAATCGAAGTAAACAAACTGGTCGCTTCTGGACTGAAATATACACTATGAATTCATCTCACATTTTATGGGCATTGTGTTTATTTTTGATGCTGATATTGTTTTTTTTTTTTTTCCAGGCCTGATAACCACTTCTTAGAGGCCATCTGTTGCTTTCCCATGGTTTACTTTATGGTTGGCACCATAGACAAGTAGGTTGTTTAATAGCCGTGTGACCAGTGTTAAGCTGATGTGTCATGTGGAGCTTTTAGCTGTACCATCATTAAGAGTGTTGTTAATGGTGTGCTATGGATCATGCCTTGTCCAACCAAGTAGACCGTTCTGTGAAAACTGTACCTCTTTGCAGGATGGTTGGCAAGGAAGTCCTGTCATCCACCAGAACATTTCATGCTAGACTTCATTTTTGTGTCCCCAGCTTGGATAATTTACTGCAGTGTGGGATCATTTATGCGGACAACCTGGTGGTGGTAGATAAAGAAAGCACAATGAGCGCAGAGGAGGATTACATGGCTGATGCAAAGACAATCGTAAATGTACAAACAATGTTCAGGTATTGTGGCTCCATCTACTGATCTTGGGATGGTACAGCATCTGAAGGGGGGATGTTCCATCATGGGCCAAACATTGAGAGACCTTAATTAAATAAGGTCATATTGCATCAAAATTGTTTTGCGCATAGTACAAAATATGGAGGTCAGGGGTATTTCTGTGACTGTCTGACCTCAGATCTCACTCAATGAAGTACAGTCCTCTCAAAATATGAATACAATCTAGCTGTACTATGCTAAGGCAAGGTTACCAAACTGTCGGAATGGCTGCCCTGTGGACTTTGGAGCAGTGACTGAAGGCAAATTAGGGTTGCTTTCATACATATGCCTGGAAAGCCCATCTTGAAAGCCAATTATGGAGAGATTTATGGTGAAACTTTATTTGCAGCCCTAGATATTTTTGGAACTATGGCTTGTTTAACAGACGGACACCCTAATGTTTCCCTAGATCTCTAACTTTATCATAAGCTAAGGGGGTCTGACAAAGATTGAAACTCCAAGGAGGGCTAAACCTTGATCAGCTTTTGATGTGGGATCTCATGCAAGAAACCTGGTTTCCTGTAGGAACTCCCTGTGACCCTGAATATATTGCTATATATTGGCTGCTTTGATTGCTTTATCTGTCTTCCTTAACTCATACTTTCACTCACTTTGTAGGCTATTCCCAAGTTTGAGTATCACCACAGAGCTGACACACCCTTCCAACATGCGCTTCATGCAGTTTAGAGCAAAGGACTCATACTCTCTCACCTTATCCAAGCTAGAAAAGGTACAGTATTTAATGATCATAATGCTTCTGAGATTCACCTAAATGTAATTTGGATGGCTCTATCTACCTCTGCCTGGCCTGTAGTTGGGTATTTATTTTGTTGGCTGGCGAGGATCGAAGATGGAAGATATGGATGGTTGACTTTAGTAGGTTACATAAGATCTGTTTGAGACTTCTATGATCATTTATCATTCTGTTTCCGCAGAAAGAACGGGAAAATGGATCCAATTTGGCTTTTATGTTTAGACTCCCTTTTGCTGCTGGAAGAGTTTTTAGCATCAGTATGTTGGATACATTATTATATCAGGTGAGAGAACTTTTTTGTATGTTGTGTCCCATCATCTGCAGTTTAATAAAGCACTGTGTGACTCTTAAGGTCCCCATAGACGCAAAGATTTCTCTTGCCGAACGTCCGATTTTAGCGAAGTCCATCCAATCCTTCTTAATTATTGTTGTGTTAGTGGGATTCGAACGATCGAACATCTTACGATTTTTCAGCCGACATCTGTCAGGAAATTGATCGGCCACATTTAAAAATCTTTGTCGGTCCCAGTGCAATCTATCTATGTTTGCAGGGCCAAGCAGGCAGCTACCCTTTGTTTTCCTGGCAAATTGGTCTTTTTAGTTGATGGACAAATTGTACGATCGTTCCAAGATAATCGCGGTCTCACGATGAAATCTCAACATCTATGGCCAGCTTAAGATGAATGTTTATACAATGCAGTGATTTCGTGTTTTATGCCTTTCAGTCCTTCGTGAAGGATTACATGATAACAATCACAAGGCTTCTGCTTGGTCTGGACACCACACCCGGCTCTGGTTACTTATGTGCTGTGAGTATCACCTCCACCCCTTCTTTGGTTCTATCCTCAGTTTTGGGTGGTTTTACTCCACTTTTAGTACATTATGGGCACTTTTGATTCTGAATTTCTTCAGAATTTCTGAAAAGGGAAACTTGCACCCAAGGAATGTTGTGATGGACGGTTCACTAGATACATTCAAGACATTTAAGGTTTTTAAAGCTAAAGTTAATGGGGAAACGGTTTTCTGGGGCAAATCTTAAAGCTAAAGTTAATGGGGAAACTGTTTTCAGGGGCAATGTCCAGTGTCGGACTGGCCCACCGGTATACCAGGAAAACTCCCGGTGGGCCCAGGTGTCTGTGGGCCCTTGTGCTGCTAAACATTTTGCCTATTTTATGGCCATTCCCTATTTCTTTGAGAACAAAAAGGCTAAATAGATGGAATAATAGATTATAGTATGTAAAGAATAGAGACTAGGAGAATAGAGGTTGAGTGTGGAGAAGAATAATAGTACTGAGAGTAGGCCCCTGGTTTAATGTTTTTGGGTGGGCCCCTGGTGTCCCATTCCGACACTGGCAATGTCTAAGACTTATTGGATATGGTTTGTTTTAATTGCTAGTATCATCTTGTCACTCAGTTGAAAGTACAGGTATGGGACCTGTTATCCAGAATGCTTCCGGATAAAGATCTTTCTGTAATTTGGATCTTCGTACCTTTTCTACTTAAAAAAAAAATCATGTTAACATTAAATAAACCCAATAAGCTGGTTTTGCTTCCAATAAGGATTAGTTCGATCTTAGTTTGGATCAAGTACAAGCTACTGTTTTATTTTTACAGAGAAAAAAGAAATCATTTTTATAAATTTGGATAAAATAGAGTCTATGGGAGACGGCCTTCTTGTAATTCGGAGCTTTCTGGATAATGGGTTTCCAGATACCTGTACCAGCTATAAACCCTTTAATTTTCTGCATGATACACAAGGTTATACATTAATTCCTATACCATCAAAAGGGGCTAACTGACAATTACAATAGATATTGTTGTATGATAAGCCCTCATGGAGGTATTCATTATTTATCCATGACAATGGGGATAACTTTGTTCCATTTCAGATGAAAATCACAGAGGATGACCTGTGGATTCAAACCTATGGCAGATTATTTCAGAAACTCTGCTCGTCCAGCGCGGAAATTCCTTTCGGGATCTACAGAACACAATCACATACGTTTCCCACATTGGAGGTAAGTTCACCATTTATACTCACTGAGTTACCACTACTTAAACAGGGGAATATTCAAGAACCTCAGGGTGACCTTAATGGGTTGTCATAGCTCATGGGGCCCGACATATTTGATCTAATCTGATCTTCTCTATGAATAATTAACTGGGGACCTTATTGTCCTGTCTTCTCTTTCACAGCCTCACGACATTAGAACACAGGTGAGTGTCCCACTTGTCTTCACTACAAATCCGACACTGTCAGGGTTCCTGGGGTCATTTCAGAAGATTAAATTGCAATTTTATGAAGAGGCCGATAAAATTACTTGATCCTCAGACCAACGATCAGATGTTATATGGACCTATACATATCCATCAGGACAGGACTGCATGCCCATGTCAATGCATTCCTTGTCTGATGGCCTTCTCTAACCTACAAATAGAGATTTGCCCAATTTGTGTCCAGATATCTGTCAAAACAAAGTTTGTTCCATCATTGTCCACATTTAATGCCCTTTGCTCTTACCTGTGCTTGAAGTGGCACCTGATCTGCTTTTTAGATGGGGGCGACCACATTAACAATTTATTCTGGCAACTTTTCTAGTCCCAGATCTCCATCAATGTAGAAGACTGCGAGGACACAAAAGATGTCAAAGAATACTGGTCCGGCAAAAGCACGCAGAGGAACTCCACGTCCAGTGACCAATCAGATCACCCCTTGTTGAGAAGGAAAAGCATGCAGTGGGCACGGCGGCTTAGCAGGAAAGGAAACAAGCAAGCAAATAAGTCGGCTGAGTGGATAAGTCAGCAGCGGTTGAACTTGTACAGGAGGTCAGAGCGGCAGGAACTCTCTGAGCTGGTTAAAAACAGAATGAAGCACCTTGGCTTGCCCACCTTGGGGTATGGTAAGTAAGGACTGCTAACTTTCTATAACATCTTGGTTGATGCATATGCACCTTCACAGAAAAAGTTGACATGGTTTATCACATAAAAACTCATGGGCAAGATTCAATTTTAAGGGGAAAGAAACATTTCTCCTAATTCTTTTCCATTTTTCCCATAGACTTCAACTTTTCCGGTGATAAACCATGAGATGTGATTTTCAAATGGAAACACTTCCATGAGTTTTCATGTGATGAACTTTTTTTCTCACTGAATTGAGTCTGGCCCAAAATGTCAATATTTAGCAGTAGGTGAATATTTGGGTACCAGCTCCCCTAAACTCCACCCCATCTTCCCCCCCCCCATGATAACAGGATATCAATGACTGCTATAGAATTAGGTGCAGCTCTTGCCATTGCATCAGTAAGACTGTCCTGTCTGCAAAGCTTGCCTTGTGTAAAAATGACGCTAAATACTATACATGGGGTAAGTACCCCAACACATTCATGCTTTTTCTCTCTTGTCTGATTCTATGATGTGAGTTCACGTGAGCCACCGCTGTGTGTTCCGCTTTTAGTGTTGTGAACTCCATTGCTTGCCAACCATTGACACTCCTTGGTGTTGATCTACAGCACAAAACTGGGATTGTAATAGGAAAAGTATGCAGGGTTTTGTTGTTTGCTTTCTGGCTATCTTCGCTTAGGAGCTATTCATTGCCAGGAGAACTCGTGGCCTTCTTATAAGGATCTGTCACCTGTTGGTCTTTAGGAGATCCCAAATTAAGCCAAGTTATCCAAATCACCACCATAATATTGTCTTCTTGTCCTTGATAGGAAGGGCGGTACCACTACCAGCCTGCCATATGTTTTATATACTACCCCTTCTATTTCTGCTTATTTTAATATTTGTTCTGCAAAATGTTGGATGCTGCATGGCTACTGTCCCATCTGTTCTACCTTCCTATGTTCTTCTAAATTAGTATATCAGCAGTAGATCGCTATCCTGCTGCCCCAACTAAATTAAAAGCCTCTATATTTATGTGCTACCGCTGTAGCCATCATTTGCTCTTTTTTAGCTTCTCACTGCACCTCTTTTTCCGTTTTAGTTTGACCTGGGTTCTCTACTTTGTACTAGAGAACAAGCCTGCAGAGTGGGCCATACTAGTGCTTGGATTCCCAGCATAGCACATATGCTTTGCCATTTTTAAATATGAGGAGAGGGAGAATCAGGCCACTCTGAATGAAGTTAAGTAGGGGGCAAATAAGGGGCTGAAAATCAAAGCAACTCCAGTAAATCAATTATAAATAGGCTGTAGCTCACCTTTAGTATATGTAGGTGGATTCTCCTGCAAGGTGTCCTGTGTCCACACCCAAATTGATACAGTCAGTATTATAATAGAAAGCAGGACAAATCCAAGGCAGTAGCTATGACTGCAAAGTGCTTTTATTGGGGAAAAATGCTCCACAACATGTTTCGGGCGTTGGCCCTTTATCAATTGTTGTGTTGTGTCACACTTGATAAGGGGCCAACGCCCGAAACATGTTGTTTCGAGCGTAAAAGCACTTTGCAGTCATAGCTACTGCCTTGGATTTGTCCTGCTTTCTATTATAATACTGACTGAAAATCAAAGCAACATAGTGCTCCTGGTGGGAAAGTGGTACAACATCGAATGAATATAATTTAATCTCATTAGCAAAGAAAGGAACATGTACAGGTAAAGAATGTTAGATAATTTCAGTATCACTAATATAAAGAATATAATTTTGTCACTGACCTCAGCTCTACTAAAAGTTCTCTGGAAGGTATCTCTCAATGCATGTAGGATAGTTAAAGATGGAGGGCCACATTTTAGACCTACCAAAAAAATTGTAAACAAGCATGAAGAACTATGGAAGGGTGCAAGACCATAGATTATGTGTATATGTGTTGCTAGTTGCAGGTCTGCTCATATTTTGGTCAGTGTTGCCATAATAGTTGAACAAAGTAAAGCACCATTGGCCTGGAAGGCCGGTCACGTTAGATCTCAACTTCACCACCTTTGCAGGGTTCAGAGTTATCTTTCTATGGTGTGTGGGAGACCAGTCAGAGCATAAAAAAACCCAAAATACCAACTGGAACCCGAGGTCAGAAGTTGATTGTGATACTTGTAGCTCAGTTAGCTCAGCTGAACAACACTACTCTTTGGTCTTACCTGCACGTCACTAGACTGATAGATGGCCCTTTCAGCTAAGAACCTGATGCTGCTTAACTTCTTTGCTGATTTCTCTCTTTCTCTCTTTTGTTTCTGTCTGTACCTTTCTGTATGTTCTGTAGAGGATGTAGCAAATTTAACTGCCAGTGATGTGATGAATCGGGTAAACCTTGGATATTTGCAAGGTAAATTATTCTCCCTGGGAGTCAAGCAAGACTCGGCGCACAATGAGTACATGAACATGCCAACTCACCTTGGGTGCACAGTGCCAGAACATCTAATGCAGGCAGGAGCCATTAAGGCTTCGGCATGAGCTTCCTTGCATGTACATAACTGCACACAGAGCCCATGTTTGTGCCTCTACTAATTACTTTTAGTCTACTGCAGCCACTGTCTTGACCTCATTTGGGCGGTTTGATAATAACCCCTAGCAAATGATGGCCCTTGCTTATAAAAGATGTCATGTCATGTAAAAGAGAAATTGGTGGTATGTGTTAACTCCCTTATTAAAGGGATAACTCTTAAAGTGATACTGACATGCTCTTATCTAAGCTAAGATAGTTATAGATTCATTATAGCGTCATTCCATTCCCCCCAACCCCAGTTCAAATGCTGGCACTTCGTTCAATAATGGTACTTGATGCCTTCTCCATTCTGTTGCCAATATTTCCCATAAAATTCTTCCAGCTTTTCCCTGTATTCATTTAAGCCATAAAGAAGCAGTTATATAGAAGAAGACAATCCTATCTGTGCTTTTAAGGCACAGGGTGTCTGGGCAATAAGTGATTCTGGCGTACGTCTGCTGTGGGCCACAGAAAGTATCTTGGCCAGTGAGCCAAAATGTCTACATTGCAAACTGCTGCAGTTATTGTGCACCTCAAAACTCTGTCGCATCAAGTTGACTGTTAGAGAAGAGGTGCATGGAGTTCTCTATTCTGTTACCAATAGTTACAGGAAAATGTTCTATAAAATGAATAAGGTTGGCATTTTCCTCCCATTGATGCGCTTATTTATCCAACAAAATAAAAACCTAACCCCGAATCTGGTTTCATGGAAGACCCCACAACAGCTATGTGTATTGCCGACTCACTAATCCACGGTCGTTAAAAACAGCAATGTGTGTGTATATATATATATATATATATATATATATATATTAATAGACAAATAGAAGAGGTCCTCTGCATTATCAATATATTTGAAGACATTGAGAAATTTTGTGCATACAGCTACAAAAAAATGCCTCATCCTTTAAACAAAACAGGGATTGTTTGTCCATATATTGCAATATATTGAAGCTGGCAAAGTCATTTCATGTCTAGCCAGTCCTACACTCAAATTGCATCAGATTCATTAAGAATTTTAATATATATATATATATATATATATATATATATATATATATCACCCTACGCCTTTTCAGCTGTTCGGCTACCGGGCTACCTGTCGTTCAGAAAGCTGTAGAGGCGCAAGGTGTATTTAAAGAGCTGTGAATTCATCTTGGAAGGCTCTGCCTCCGTAATGAGCTTATGGACCAAAATAAGCTATTCTTACAAAAAAAACAAACATTTTCTATGGCAATATACGACGTGGGCTTGAGAGGCTTTAACTCACTGCATGAACTCCTAACAAGCCATGGAGGGGGACCTGCTGCAAAGACCACTGGCCTTACCCTGAATTTCAGAGAGTCATACACTAATGGCCACGCTTCTATGTAATCATAACTTACATATTAACTTACTTAATAACCTGTACTTTGTCACCCAATCAAAGCTCTTATTGCAAGGGGCTAATACCTGGGCCCATTTTCTCCTTTGAAATCCACTCTGCATATTCCAAGCCCCCATCACCTCTGTCTTTTCTTAAGCTCTCAACAAAGCAAAAATAAAATATCATCTTGAATTTTCTTTTCTTTAGACCATTAATGACCACATTATGATACGCAGTTCTAACCTTGCAATAACCGCCTTGAATTCCATCTCACGCTTTCCATCTTCTCTAAACCTCCCACTCACTTATTCTTGCACAAGGACGAAAGAGACTGTGGCACAATTTCCCTCTTCCTTCTTTCTAATTTATATGTGTGCAAATTATGTGTTTCCATAACAGAAGATAGCAAAAACATTTATTTCAAGAAATGCTTAAGACTTGGGTTTTTTTCTGGATAATTGGACTTTCCCTGACTGATTTAACCATATTTTAAAATTATTTTAACATCAAATGGGTCCATGCAGCTTAGCTATCAGATACAAGGCATTATCAGTCTAAACAAGCAGGATACAAGGCAGATCCGTCCAAAATCAAGAATTACATTGGGTACCAAGGGAAATGACACCAATGTATTTTGCAGCTTTCAGCAAATATGACACAATTAATGATGTGGTTTCCTGGAAATCTGGGGAAGACATTATTTGATGCATCAGAAAAAAAGGAAGTTCTAAATTGAGGTGTTGACTTAACAGAAAGCTCCATGGCCTGGTAAAACTTCTGAAAAAACATTTTGAATTCACTGACAGGATTGGGATGTCAGCAGTAGGAGTGCTACCCCTATATTTTCCTATACAATAGTCTCCGATGCTTTCCTCTTAAGGGTGAAAGCTTTGTTTATTAAATCTGATTGTGACACAATTTGATAAGGTGTGTGTGCAACTGCCTTGCATTAATTTTTTTGTGCTCCTTTTTCATTATCCACTCAACCCACCCACAAACTAATGTGTTTTAATCACAGGAGGAAGGTGGGTTTGTATTTGTGGAGGTGAAAAGATATTGTATATGTTGTTAGAAAGCACAAAAGGGGGAACATTTCAGAAGCCAGAGAGAATGGAAACAGCATGGTCTTACTCTGATGTATAGAGGAATGTTCTCAACTGGCGCATTGTTGTGGTACATACTGTGGTTAGATCATATTAAATGTTTTTTATTGGTCTTGAAGGGTGGTAGAAGGGGCTGCTATAGAATGCGGCCCACTCCTACTGGGAATGTAAAACATTAGGAGTCCCCTGAAGGAAGCCAATTGTTCCTGAATATTTTCTACCTTTATAGGATCTCCAATAACCTGGAGGGTAGGCACTGATCTGGATCCAACTCAAGGCTCGTTTTACACCTTCTTGAGCTTATCAACGTAGTGCATTTTTACATTTAGCATATTTAAAGGCACTGAAGTGGTTCCAGGTTGGGAATGTAGAAATGGTTCCCTTAGAAGGACTGGTAGGTGTGGGCATGTTCAGAAGAACCAAGAGCTATCATCCTGCCTCAGTATACAGCATAATCTACTGGTGGTGTAACATAGTAAGTTAGGTTGAAAAAAGACACATGTCAATCAAGTTCAACTGTTTAAGTCTATTTTAACCTGCCTAACTGCCAGTTGATCCAGAGAAAGGCAAAAAAAAACATTTGAAGTCTCTCCAATTAGCCTCAGAGGAGGAAGAAATTCCTTCCTGACTCCAAAATGGCAATCGGACTAGTCCCTGGATCAACTTGTACTATGAGCTATCTCCTATAACCCTGTATTCCCTCACTTGCTAAAAAGCCATCCAACCCCTTCTTAAAGCTATCTAATGTATCAGCCTGTACCACTGATTCAGGGAGAGAATTCCACATCTTCACGGCTCTCACTGTAAAAAAAACCCTTCCGAATATTTAGGCGGAACCTCTTTTCTTCTAATCGGAATGGGTGACCTTGTGTCAGCTGGAAAGACCTACTGGTAAATAAAGCATTAAAGAGATTATTATATGATCCCCTTATATATTTATACATAGTTATCATATCACCCCTTAAGCGCCTCTTTACCAGCGTGAACATCCACAATTTGGCCAGTCTTTCCTCATAGCTAAGATATGCCTTTTCCATACCTTTTACCAGCTTAGTTGCCCTTCTCTGTACCCTCTAATACAATAATGTCCTGTTTGAGTAATGGAGACCAAAACTGTACGGCATATTCTAGATGGGGCCTTACAAGTGCTCTATACAGTGGAAGAATGACCCCCTCCTCCCATAACTCTATGCCCCTTTTAATACAGCTCAAGACCTTATTTGCCCTTGATGCTGCTGACTGACATTGCTTGCTACAGCCAAGTTTATCATCTACAAGGTCTCCAAGGTCCGTTTCCATTATGGATTTGCCTAGTGCAGTCCCATTATAAGTGGATATTTTTACATCCCAGGTGCATGACTTTACATTGACTCTCATTTGCCACTTAGTTCCCCAGATTGCCAATTTGTCAAGAGTCTGTTCCTAGGATGCTGCATCGTGGATGGAATTAATTGGGCTGGATCGCTTTGTGTCCAATAGTGATTGGTTACTGGACAAAGAGGAGGGTTTAAACATAGAGTTAGGGGCCCCTGAAACTGGACAAAAAGGAACATATGCTGTACATGGTTATTGGTTTGTAGAGATACATTGTAGTTCATGTTGTTTTCTATTGGAGCATGATGTGTTTGGCGGAAACTGTTTTAATAAACTGTATGAACGCATAACTAAATGGTTTTCATGCAGGAGACTCCATGCATTTTTGTACTTGAAGTTGTAACTGTTCATAAATGCTTATATAGAATGACTGTTCCATCCTTGAAGAAAACCATGTTTAGTTGACCTAACTACAGATTTTCACACCAGAAACAAGGCAATCCTATTAATTCCCTTTTTCTTTCTGACAGATGAAATGAACGACCACCAGAACACATTGTCATATGTCCTCATTAATCCACCCCCTGACACCCGCCTGGAACTCAACGATATTGTGTAAGTATCCAATGGGAACTGTACACCCATATGAACATATAATCAGTGTATATATAGTTAACAGCACTCTGCGCACACAATAAGCTATACCCTCATGATGCAGTCTAAATAATTGGTTGTTTGACTTTTGTTGTAAGTGCCCTTTGGAGGTCCCTTCTATATTCAGGGCCCTGTTAGCTCATAACAAGGTTTCCAGGATAGAATAAGGTACGTGAGTCAGATATAGTTGTAATATTTAAACCTAATTGATGTCTTAGTATGGCTTTTAAAGGATCTAGTAAAGCCAATGGGTAATCCATTGCTAACTGGTTTTCAGGCTGAGCCCTCTTTGCCAATGGTACACTTTGGGATCCACTGGTCTAACTGTTGCCACTGGGGGGGGGTACATTAGTTAGTACTTGGTATTGTAGAGTTACAACTACTAACTAACTAAGGTATTTTGAATGTTCCTCTCCAGATACTTGATCCGATCAGACCCCCTCGCACACGTCTCCAATGACTCCCACAGCCGGAAAAGCAGCAACAGCTACAAAATGGATCAAGTGGGAAATCCAGAAACAAGGGACGAGACACAGCTATGAGTGTGAAATAGAACTATTCAAAATGGTGCCTATAAAGCCACTCAACTTCCAGACTCTCTATCATGTGAAGTGCCAGAGGCTGACTGTGAGTATTACGGGAAGAGTGTGGAGTAGGAAGAGGAGAAGGACCTTCATTTTTCATTTATCCACTGCCAACTTCTAAGCATTGCGCACCTTTCTCAATCTTCAAGCTTCTGCCTTGTATAATCTTATCTACCAAGGTATGTCCAACAAACTCCATCAGAGCAAATGGTTATCCAACTTGCGAACAAACTGCATAAGGTTCGGAGAAACGGTTCTGACCTGTATTGTGTTTACATTGACTTCTGTGCAAGAGTCGCAGCTTTGCTTACTGAAACAGTCCACAACATCTAAGCAGAGAACTAGATGCACTGATGATAGCCTTAAATCTCCCCAAATCATATCTAGCTCTCCATGTAGTTACTGAGAGCTTGCAAAGAAGGCACTTACAGCTGCATGCCCACAGCATCCAATATGTCTAACACATTACACCATGCTGCACTATAATTCAAAACATTGCACCCACCTGGCCCCAGGGGCTGTTACACATTATACCAGTGGCAACCAACCAGTGGCTACAGGTTGCTCTCAGACCCTTTGGATGTTGCTCCCCATGGCCTCAAAGCAGGTGCTTAATTTTGAATTCCAGGTATGAAGGCACATTGTGGTTACATTAAAAACAACTGTACTGCCAAACAGAACCTCATGTAGGCTGCCAGTCTTCCATAGAGGCTACTAAATGGTCAATCACAGCCCTTGTTTGATACCTCCAAAAACATTTTTCATGCTTGTGATGCTCCCCAACTCCTTTTTACATCTGAATATTGCTCACAGGTAAAAAAGTTAGGGACTCCTGCATTATGCAATTCTCCATAGGTGTGTTCTGCTAAAGGCACAAAAAAGACTCCAGCCACTTAACACAATTCTATATCAACAGTTCCCGTAACTAAAACATATGGAAAGCACATCTAGATCTGTAGGAAAAACTCACATATACACATTTACAGACTGGGCCCCTCTTTCAAACAATACTCATACTATATGGATATCAGTGATGGTCAAACATATTTGGTTAAAGGGAACTCCTAGACGCCTTGTTTACATCGAACATTTGAACAAAGCCTTGGGAAACTCAAACTGATATGGAATTATATCTCTATTTTACCAGTATTTTTATTTTAATTGCACAATTTAATACCATATCAGTATTACTTGGCCAAAGCCGAAAAAAAGGTATATTTGTTTTACTCCTCCATAAACTTTGTTTTTTTTATTTGCTCCAGATTTGGAGGTAGCCAGGTCTGGGCAATGCAATATTCCATATCAACCCAGCCCCATATCAACAAAATGTCTGGCATATTGGAAACTTGTTGACTAATTAGGTCAGTGTAAGGACTACGGTACATTATTATTATTATTATTATTATTATTAAGTCTGGTTGTTGCTGCTATTATTAATTCCCATTAACTGGTATGAGAACTGAGCAAAGTAGCACCAGAAAATGGATCAGATCTTACAAAATGTTGTGTCTCTTGTCCCATCAATGGCAACGAAATAATCAATTTATACAAAGGCAGCAATTACGTTGAGCTGACCTGTGGGTTGGAAAAATAATGGCTCCTAATTAGTTGTATACTTCCCTTCCTTACCCTATCGGTGAATTGAGTTCCAGGGCATATATTCAATGGAGACTGCACATTTTTGTTCCACCTGTCAATGGACATTTTCAATTCAGGCTTGCCTTTCTTACTTCTGGCTAAGGAAATGAGTACAATTCTGGTGGGTTGAACTCCTTTCCAATAACAAAAAACATCTTATTGCATCACAGATGCATTCCTCTTTCCACCTCATGCCTTGGATTATGAAAAAAATCTGGCAGTATGACAGCAAAGTTACTATGGAAGTCGGATGATATGTTGAGTCAAACAAGACATCTGATCCAAGGTCAATCCTGTCTTTAAATTTTTGAAAATTCAGTTTTTCACAAGCCACACGGGCAGATTCAGGGAGATAAATCTCCAGGTGACAAATCTACTCTTCTTTGCGGTGACTAATCTCACCTATCTGCCTTCCCCCGGCTAAAATGTAAATCGCCTGGGGGCAGGCACACGGAGAGCTTCATTTTTCGAAGTCGCTCGAAGTTTCCTCATGAGGCAATTATGGGAGACTTCATTAGTGGTTGTCCAGCTAAAGAAATATACTTAAAAGTGGACAGTGCTGCAGTCAGTACCTTGATAGTATTTCGTGCCAAATTCTTCAGGAAGCCCTCACCCAAAAAAGTATAGAATCACATAAATAGAGTCTCTGGAACAACATTTTTCTCTGAACACCATCTTCAGAAAGTTGACCAGATTCTTCCTACTTTGCAGTAAGACCGGTGAAGCTATCAGCTGTATAAGTACAATCTTTTTGTTTCTCATTGCAAGATCACTGCTTCTGGATTGTCTTTAACGATTCCTATAATAAGTCATTGGTACATTGTCTGTGCATGTACTTCCACGTATTCCACTTTCCATATGACTTCTTGTTCCAGGGGATTTGATGCAAAGAGAAATCCACCTTTCAGAGACCTTGACTTACCAGATATTTTATAGAAGTTCCCCAACCTCTTCTGCTTGCATCTGTTATGGGAGGATCACAAAACAAATGGGATCCTCTTGTTGAATGAAGCCACCATGATAGTTCCTTTCTTAACTTGGGAGGTACCAGGACTGTGATTTTAGTGTTGATCTTTGATTTTTATTTACAAATCCTGGGGGCTTGTGCACAAGATACTGCTTCTGACCGCTGAATAAAAAGACCAAGAATTTCTAGACACTGTATTATAAATGAGGCGTTTCTGTCCTGAAATTCTTGAACCTTGCTAAAACTAAAACCTGCATCTTTTTGAAGACCTGAATTGTGGCTTCAATAGATTGTCTTGGATCCTTTTCTATTGACTTTAGGACCCTTTGGTCTCAAGTGATCGTGAGTGACATTGTACAGCACCAGGACCAGTAACACAATTTCTCTTTGTCATCTGAGCCAATTATAATATAGCGAATATTAAGAGATTTCTTTTTAAAAAGGAAGGTACCTGTTTGGCATGCAAGGAATAGAGATAAGTACTGTACATTTTGATTTATATCCGTATAAAACCTCTTCAACTAATTCATTTCAATCAAAGCATACTATGAATAAATTGAGAAATTGAGATCTGCATATTAATTACCTCACTGCCATATCGTTTACTATGAGTCTTTTGAGAAACTCTACAAAAATCTCTACAAAACAGCATTGCCTCTGGCAGTTGTAAATAGATTGTACTGCCACATTAATAGGTACAAATATAGAGAGAGGGAATGTTCTGGGCACACAATAAGCTATACCCTCATACTGTACTGTCTAAAGGAATCAATATGGCACCTCCTCCCATATGTATAAATACAAATATACAGAGAAGGAATGTTCTGGGCACACAATAAGCTATACCCTCATACTGTACTGTCTAAGGGAATCAATATGGCACCTCCTCCCATATGTATAAATACAAATATACAGAGAAGGAATGTTCTGAGCACACAATAAGCTATACCCTCATACTGTACTGTCTAAGGGAATCAATATAGCACCTCCCTCCTCCCATATGTATAAATACAAATATACAGAGAAGGAATGCTCTAAGCACACAATAAGCTATACCCTCATACTGTACTGTCTACGGGAATCAATATGGCACCTCGCTCCTCCCATACTGTATGTATAAATACAAATATACAGAGACGGAATTTTCTGGGCACACAATAAGCTATACCTTCATACTGTACTGTCTAAGGGAATCAATATGGCACCTCCTCCCATATGTATAAATACAAATATACAGAGAAGGAATGTTCTGGGCACACAATAAGCTATACCCTCATACTGTACTGTCTAAGGGAATCAATATGGGAAGCAAGTCTTCTTTAATTGAATGCACATATCCCACCACCAATAGGCTCCACCACCACCAGTAGGCTATTTGCTATGGTGCCTCTTAACACACATATATATAATGGGAAATTAGGGTGCAATATCAACATTGCCTAGAATATCAAAATAGTAAACATAGGAATCAATGTAGCACTTTCTGGAATAAAAAAAATTACGGTGCCGGCACTTAGTGGAATCAATCAACAAAAAGTCACCATATTGTTTTCAATAAGGCCCGTTCCACCCCTATACTATCTATTCCTGGTTGTCTGACCCACATGGTGATGGATTTGCTCATCAAAGCACACAATTATACTTGATATTTTTTAAATGGGATATTGCATGAGTGAGAAATTATCACAGGGGGGAAGTTTGCATAAATTTGTATTCTGCCAATGACATGGAGCTGCCATATTTCTTCCTTCGGCTCACTCTGCTGAGACAAGTAATATAGCAGCTCCCACTTGTACTGTAGGCATGAAGGCACACGCAGAAGCAAAGTCCTGCATACAATAAATAATATGATGTCCATAAGCTTTGCGCTCCGTTTGGGGGAAAATTAAAACAATTTATAAAGAAGCTATATTTGATATATTATTTTCTATGCCTTCACCATTAATAAGTCTATTTATGGTGTCCACACAAAGTTGGAGGAGCTGCATGTCAATGTGTGTTTAAGGGCATGGAACTGCAAAAATTAGTTGGTTACGCTGACCTACTGTATACAGCATGTATCTGTTACAATGGTACAGACAAAAGAACTAAGCATGTAAAAACATAGATTAATTCCAGAGTTCAAAAAGTCCCATTGGGTAAAGACCTCTTTGACCACTGATGAGGTGCTCTCCCTACAGGTCTGTATGAACCTCCCTTATGATCATATCGCTTGGCTCTACCTGCACAGCCAAACTGGCTAAAGATCTGCTGGTATGACTTGGTCTAGAGTATGACTTGGTTTACAATCCCTGTTAACTTTTTTATTGTCTATTTAAAATACAAGTTTGCCCTCCCATATCCAAGATGTCTCTATGAAGAACACACAAAAGGTTTTATCCCTAACCAGGGATTCAGATGATCACTGGCCAGTTCCATATTCTTTCATTTACAGGGTTGCATTATTTAAAGGAGAAGGAAAGGTTAAAACTAAGTAAGCCTTATCAGAAAGGTCCATCTAAATATACCAGTTAACCCCCAAAGTAATGCTGCTCTGAGTCCCCTGTCAAAAGAAACACTGAATTTCTTTCCTTCTATTGTGTACTCATGGGCTTCTGTATCAGACTTCCTGCCTTCAGCTTCAACCTCATTGCCCTGGGCAAGAGCATGCTCAGTTTGCTCCTCTCCCCCCCTTCTCTACTGTAATCTGAGCCCAGAGCAGGGAGAGACTCAGGCAGAAAGTGATGTCACACCACATTAATACTGCAGCTCCTATCCTAAACAAACAGAGAGTTTCTAGAGCTTTTTACTCAGGTATGGTAAAGCATTCTACAGAATAAATATAGCATTCTAACTTGCACTATAGCAACAAATCTATTGGCAATAAAATGCATCCGTAGCTTTCCTTCACCTTTAAAGTAATCTTGTTACATCATGTTTGGATTGCCATCTCAACTATAGAATATGTTCTAATGATCTGCTGCATGACCTGCTCTTAAATCTCATCTAATGCATTTAGATCAAGGAAGTGCAACCTGCAGAGGTTCTTGAATCCAAATGACTTGGGTCAGTTGAAGGTGGAACGACTGCTCTGGTGTGACCATTGTCTCAGGTTTGAGACACAAAAGATTTGAGATACAAAAAGAACATTTGACTTTAGAATAATATTTGACTACAAGCCTGCCTTTCGTACACCTTTACTGACAACTCTTTTGTAACCAGACCAGTGTGTATAGCCAATATTTATTAAACCCACCCCATCCTAAAAGAGTCACGGCATCATGCTGTAAGCTCTTGGGGCTGACGTGTATAGAGAAGATTCTAAAACAAAGAGCATGTATTTTTTTATGCCTTGCTATTATGGATTTATTACTTTACTATTATGGGAGTGCAGAATTGACATTGAACTGTGGGGGTTGATTAAAGTTTTGTACAGTTTTCAGAATTCTTGTTAAAAAAAATAAACTCAAAATTGTATGTATGAGATGAACAATAAAAAGCTGCATGCAGCCATATGAAATTGTATCTTTTTCTTAAACAAATACTGGGTATTTTTGGTATCAATACCTACCCAGATGTGTTTTTGTCCTGGGGCATCTATCTTTGCAGTGAATGCATTTGCACTGATTATAATTACAGGAGTAATTGTGGTAGTAGTGCAAGCTCCATGATTCAGTTCACCCGTTTTTCCCCTAATCATAAGTTTGGTTAGGAAGTTTCTACCAGCCTCATGTCACTCAGGCAGGGGTCAGTTTCTTACAGTCTCAAACCCGTTTCACCTATTTTTGGGGTACTTTTATGACAATTTTTTGAAGTCACTTGATGTGCAAGCCCAGTGTGTTAGAATTGTACTGCACAATCCGGTGGCATGAAAAAGATGCATCTGCCCATGCAATGAAACATCAAACAAGCTCATCAACATGCCCATATGTTATCTACACATAAGACATCTACACCCTACTAAATGTTAAGTATGTCATTTGGAACATATGCAAGTTACCAAACCCTAACATGAGTTGTGTTTGATGCATGCAACCATGTTGCAAACTTGCCTGGCATAATCTTAGGCCCATAAGACTAAAACCTATATCCTAAAGCGTAAACCCAAACATCTACATGTTAAGAGACTCAATAACCTTCACTGGTCATACCATGCATTTTCTGTGTGGTTTCTATCTTTTGTTGTGGTGTCTACGTCTCTCAAGTTATCCAGGGAACAGTGTGCCAATGAAATAGTATGGTGTACAACAGGTAACACAGTTTGGTAAGATGGAGCTTACCAGTTTTTTTTTACTTTAAAGGCACCTCCAGGTTGCAAGCAATATGGTCCATCTGGGGAAGATTGGTTTCTTGCCCTATAGGAACTAGAAATGAGAATTCATAATATGATATGATGATAAAGAAACAAATAGCCTTAAAACATACCTAAGCATTTGCATTATTACAATATCTGAAAGCAGCAGGTGATCACCAATGATTCTGCAATAAGGATACTAATGCCAAGAAACTAGGCTAAACACAAAACTGCACACTCTTCTTTTCTTTTTCTGCTCATTCACACCTAGTTCTAGACAAAAACAGAGGTGAACCTCTCCAACATGGACAATGCCAAACAGGTTGTTTCCGGTGGTCCAGTTTCTGGTATCTACTGTGGTTTGTAGCTAAACTAGTCACCCTCCTTATCCTGCATTCTCTTCAAGTGAGAATGTATCAATACACTCTTCAACAAGCTCTATCAGGAAACACACAATGGAGGGCAATTTCAGTGCGTGCAAGTGCCCCATGTCTCATTGCCCTAAAGTGGATGTTTCTCTGAAACAATACCATAGTTTAAATTCCTTTTTTATCCTATTTTAATCCTCTACCAATTTTGAGAAAAATCAGACTATTGAATAATCTGTTAATGTTCAGTAAGTGAAGTGACTCCGTTTGGTTGAACAGTTAGGATTTGGCTGAATTTGAACCAAAAAGTGATATAATTTGGCCAAAACCTAAACCAAATCCTGGTCTCGGTGGATTGCTAGAAAAAAGTTTTTCATCCAGCAGGCTAAACCATACAGTAGACATGCCCCACTATCTTAGATAACTTTGTGATATTATGAGATACATGTCCAATGGGATGGAGGTGTCTAGCACTCTCTTTATACTCAGTAGATACAGTAACTAGTGATGGGCAAATTTATTAGCCAGGCATTAGCAGGATTCGTGACGAATCTCCAGATTTAGCAGATGGCAAATGTTTTCGCCAAAACTGCTACGAAAATTCGCATTGGGAAAGAAAATTGTAACTTGCAAAATTGTCGCACTTCAATATTATCTGGATGCCCATTGACTTTAAAGGGATACTGTCATGGGAAAAAATTTTTTTTTCAAAATTAATCAGTTAATAGTGCTGCTCCAGCAGAATTCTGCACTGAAATCCATTTCTCAAAAGAGCAAACAGATTGTTTTATATTCAATTTTGAAATCTGACATGGGGCTAGACATATTGTCAATTTCCCAGCCGCCCCATGTCATGTGACTTGTGCTCTGATAAACTTCAATCACTCTTTACTGCTGTACTGCAAGTTGGAGCGATATCACCCCCTCCCTTTCCCCCCCCCCAGCAGCCAAACAAAAGAACAATGGGAAGGTAACCAGATAGCAGCTCCCTAACACAAGATAACAGCTGCCTGGTAGATCTAAGAACAACACTCAATAGTAAAAACCCATGTCCCACTGAGACACATTCAGTTACATTGAGAAGGAAAAACAGCAGCCTGCCAGAAAGCATTTCTCTCCTAAAGTGCAGGCACAAGTCACATGACTGGGGGCAGCTGGGAAATTGACAAAATGTCTAGCCCCATGTCAGATTTCAAAATTGAATATAAAAAAATCTCTTTGCTCTTTTGAAAAATGGATTTCAGTGCAGAATTCTGCTGTTGTAGCACTATTAACTGATGTGTTTCCGATGACAGGATCCCTTTAATGAATTCAGACAAAAAAGTTGCGGGCGTAAAAATTTTCGCTCGTCAAAGAATTTGCAACTATACTATACTATGTATAAAGGATGTAAGATCAGCAGTCAATTATTTAAATAATAATAAATGATCAGTGCTTCACATAAAAAAATTTTTTAAGGAGTTGGGATTCTCTGTTTAGGGGGTTAAATAATGAAAACCAAGTTTAACAGACATTTTCATCTTTAATTCTCCTTATAGGGGTCGTTCACCTTCAAACAACTACAGGTTTGGGACCTGTTATCCAGAATGTTCGGGACCTGGGGTTTTCCCGATAACGGATCTTTCCGTAATTTGGGTATTCATGCCTTATGTCTACTAGAAATTCAATTAAACATTAAATTAACCCAATAAGCTGGTTTTGCTTCCAATAAGGATTAATTATATCTTAGTTTGGATCAAGTACAAGGTACTGTTTTATTATTACATAGACAAAGGAAATCATTTTTAAAAATTTGGATTATTTGGATAAAATTGAGTCTATGAGAGTTCCGTAATTCTGAGCTTTCTCGATATCGGGTTTCCAGATAAGGCATCCTATACCTGTAGTTGTTTTCAGATAGATCACCAGAAATAATGACTTTTTCCATTGACTTTCTATTTTCTATGTGTCACCATTTTTCTAATATTGAAGTGTCAAGTGTCTTTTTTTCATTTTCTAAAGCAGCTCAGGGAGGGAGGGGTCGCCGACCCTGTAAACTGTTCTAAAGGGATACATTTAGTTGATACGTCTCTTATCTTTGTCCCTGCTGACCAGAATCTCTGGGTTTCATTACAGGCAGCTGTTAGAATTGATACAATAGTTGCTAATACTCCAGAGATGCTGCCGAGAAATGTATCAACTTGTTTGGAAGGTGAACGACCCTTTTAAAGAGCAAAATAAGAAAATATTTGCATCTAGAGAAGTAGAGGCAGTGTCTTCCTCCTGTCTGCATATGTCAGCCGTTCCCTCTTGGAGCGTTTCGTGCCACTGGGTGCTTCATGAGAGGATCAGGAAGACACTGCCTTATGAGGTTATGTTTCAATATTGAATTTTCACAATTTTATAATTAATAGCGGAGATGAATAAAGTCTGAAGTGAGCTACTATGCATGCTCAGTGGATTATTGGATCATTTACCACCTAGTAATGCAAACAAATCCTTCAGCAGAGGTTTCAGGTAGCGGCAATCTGTTTAGCTGCTCAATGTTCTGTTGTATCCCTTTAATGCTTACACACTGGGTATGTGATGATTCAACCAAACAAAAAGAAAGAGGAATGAAAATGGTGTTAAACATAGCTATTACCTTGTAAAAACACAGCAAAAAAAGTGGGCAGGAGCAGTTCCAGGGGTTTTTTCCCAATTTAAAGAATGTGTTCTGTAAGGGATTCAGTAGATCCCTGGGCAGGTAGGAAATGTTGTTATTGGACAAATCAAGGAAGGAGAGCTTTGCAAGGTCATTGAAACTGCCACGTCTGATCTCACAAATTCTGTTACTGGAGAAATCTAGCGCTTGTAACGAGGACAATCCCGCCAACATCTCTGGACCAACTTTCTCAATGTTGTTATTGGCCACGTTCAGGTCTTCTAACGTAACCGACTCGTGGAACCAAGCAGGAGATATCGTCTTCAGGTGGCTGCTGTGCAGGGCAAAAATGCTTAATCTTTCAAAAATGCGAAAAGGCACCTGCTTGGACGTTTTCTATCCCGTTCATCGGTAAGGTCAGCCTTTTCACAGACTTCATGTTCAGAGTCGTAAACAAGGAAGTTGTCATTTCTTTGAGGGTTTTCATAAAAAGAAGCGATGTGATGTTTGGGGGGAAATCTGCAATAAATAAAAGCGGATAACTAAGGTTGTAGTAATAGAGCTCATTTCCGTACAGGTATGGGATTCGTTATCCAGAAAGCTCCGAATTATGTAAAAGCCATCTCCCATAGACTTCATTTTATCCAAATAATCCAAATTTTTGCAAATGATTTCCTTTTTCTCTTTAATAATAAAACAGTAGCTTCTAATAATTAATCCTTATTGGAAGCAAAACCAGCCTATTGGGTTTATTTAATGTTTACATGATTTTCTAGTAGACTTAAGGTAAGAAGATCCAAATTATTGAAAAATCCATTATCCGGAAAACCCCAGTTCCTGAGCATTCTGGATAACAGGTCCCACACCCATATACAGAAAACTTACAGCCTTGTCTGAGCAAGCAACATGGTAGCTTCCATTCATAAAATTTAAAGCAAAACCAGCCTATTGGGTTTATGTAATGTTAACATGATTTGCTAGTAGACTTTAGGTATGTAGATTTAAATCACGGAAAGATCTGTTATCCGGAAAACTGCAGAACCCGAGCATTCTAGATAGCAGGTGCCATACCTATATAAAGCTGCACACATACAGTGAACATGAGAGTGCAGTAATTGTGTATAATACACAAAAGCCATGAATATCCTGTAAATTATATCCTTATAAACGGTGAGTAGTGATGTCATCAGTTATAAACGGTGAGTAGTGATGTCATTTCTGTCACATGACTCACTAAAATTTGTGTATTATAATAAATAAAGTACCCCCAGTTGTAAAATATGTGGATATTAGAAGTTACCTCGGAGTTCCATGACCTGTATAAAAACACTCGGCCTTCAGCCTCGTGTTTTTATATTGTCATGAAACTCCTCGGTAACTTATAATATCCTTATATTTTACAAGAGGGGGTACTTTATTCACTATATACACTAAGCATGTATTGGTACTTACCTCTCATCTTGGCTCAGCTGCTCCTGGACACTGCACAGTTTCTGTTCTGGGAAGTAGAGATAGCGTAGGGTCTAAGTATGCCGTTTTCTTGGTCACCATCATTAAACACAAGTCCTGTAGCCAGTAGTGCGTAGCACTAGCGCCTGATTGTTAGTAGGAAATATTAACTAGTACATGTAAGAAAAATAAAGATTATGCCTTCATATTCCAGAGACATGAGAACGTGGAAGAGTTCGACCTTCTGCCTGTGTCTTCTTGGTCATATGTAGGTTTTGCTCTAAATAGGGTATTGTGACTCCAATTGCTGTGATAATGGCTGATTTCCCTGTGAGACCTGCTGGGCCTGTAGCTGTAACAACCACTGAGGGCAATCTTTGCCATATAGCTGCACTCACCAGACACTTAACATCCACAATGTCACAGAAAAGGTTTAGAAATGTAGTGGAGCTCATCTGTGTAGTGGAGCTCACCCCTCCAGTAGCAGCTCTCGCGGGATCCCGATCACTTCATTCCGGAGTTAACAATTACACAAAGATTAACCCGCTGTACGGCGCTGACCGAAGGATTCACAGGAGACGCACCTTGCTCAATAATAATGCGGCTTTATTGTGCACATCTAGTGAACATTTGGCCGTGGGTTGGTGAGGAAACCTACGCATTTTGTGCCTTAACTCTCCCGGCACTTCATCAGGATCATCCACAAAGCTGCTTTATTTGGGGTGGATGGACAAATGTAGGAGTGAATGTACAAGTGCTGCAGGTCAAAAAGAATATTTCTTCTCCTAACCTCAGAGTAGCTCCTCACTCATGGAAGAAGGGAATGATGGAAGGAACTGACATCACACATGAAGAAGGGAATAGGTTTTTACAAACAAGGAAATATAGAGCCTGCAGTATAGCTTTGGTCACTAGGTAATGATGGGTAAGCATCACAAAATCAACCGCTGGGACAGCACGGGGTTAAACGTGGAGAATTAGGATGACCGAAAACCCCCTTTATGGCTTCCAGGCATCTGACAAGGATCCAAAATGTATGGCCTGGTAGTGAGAAAGGGTTACACGGACACTCCCTTTGGATTTTCGCATCCCTTGGACTTGCTGAAGAGATGTTCTTGCAACAGCTGAAAGGGGAAGTTCAGATTAAAATGGGTTTAATTATAAGGGTATTGTAAGGCAATGAGGAATTTCCTTTCAAGTCTTACTGAGAGGCTGTAATCAAACCCGTAAGGGTGCTACAGGGTTCCACTTACCATTGTAGAAGAGCTATTTCCAGTTAATGTAATATGTTCCATTAGCTGTATGCATGACCCTATTACAGCAGCCACACAACTGTACTCATTTATTGGTACCTTCTGCCACTAACTATTGGACAGGTTACGAACTTTTGGCACCTTGCATACCCATTTACATAAATGAGGTACGGCCAAAGGGAATTCTATGACATATCTTTGTATAAATTACATTTCATACACTTGAATTTTTTAAGATAGACCCCCAAGACCTCAATCAGACAGAAATATACCCCACAATCCATGATATCCTTTGTTTCTCAATGATTTATACCCCAAAAATTATACATTTGTGGGGAGGAGGCAAACCAGCCTCCGTATAGCTCTTGCTACCAGCTAATCATGGATATGAGCCTGGGGGGGGGGGGGGCGGATTCAGCTGTAAGCAATTCTCCCCTACCCCAACGTTTAGAGTTTAAAGGAAACCTGTCACTTTTTTGCTGACAGTAGGACTGTAATTAAAGAGTTATAAATACTCACATACCAGCATCTTTTTGTTGAATAAATGTAACTAATGCAGTGTTTTCAAAGAGTGCACGAGACTCTACCAGTCCGACTTATTAAAAGTCGGCACGCAAAGCCTCAAGAGAAAAACTATAAATATCGTGAGATTTCACCTCCCGCACGGAGGAGAAAGATAAGGCAGCAGGAAACAGCGTTTGCCCTGAGTCCTCTAGCTGGAACGCGTGTCTGTATTCGGCGTGCAGGACAGACTGAAGCGTACTTAGTTCATTTATGTTGGAGCTCTCTGTTAGTGCCTGTTCACTTTGATTTAATGGTCTGGCTTTTGTGAAATGTGAACAGTATTTTGTTTATTTATTTTAGAGACTTGATAAGGCTACGCTATGGAGTTCTCTGTTAGTGACTGTTCACCTTGATTTAATGGTCAGTCTTTTGTGAAACGTGTGCCTGTAATGTGAGTGTGTGTGTGTGTGTGCCTGTAATGTGAATGCGTGTGTGTGCCTGTAATGTGAGTGTGTGTGTGTGCGTGTTAGAGTATCTCTGTGTGTCCCTGAGTCTGTGTTTGAGTGTGTATCCCTGAGTCTGTGAGTGTGTGTATGCCTGAGTGTGTGTGTGTCTGAGTGTGTGCCTGAGTTTGTGTGTGTGAGTTCTGTTGACCTGCCTTATAGGTGCAACTCCATAAGTAACAAACCCCCCACATGCAGTCACAGGCAAATGAAAATAAATACGTTTTCATTAACTGAAGATTCTGCCTTCCACTGGTTTGACGGATCATCTGATGATTATTTAGAAAAGGCTTGATTCTGCATTATTTCAGGTCTTACACTATATTTGGCTTTGGGAATAAATACCTACATTTCTCCTCTCATTTTCGAGCTGCTCCTAGTTATTATTAATATTCGTAGTTGGACAGCTACCAGTAGTCACTTTAGCTACAATACAAGTGCTACTGTCTCACTTCATAATATACCTGCAGAAAAAATGTACACAACACAACAAAAACATAAGCAATAATTTATGTCGAGGCATATATTGATCACCCAAAAGAATGCTCTTTAAAGTGGGCATTCTCGCCATAGCCCTACATTTTTAGAGTATACTCTATGACTAGGCATGCATGAGATTTGGCAGTTTGGCTCAGCCCACACACAAAACACAAAGGGGTCCTGTTTCAAGATGGCAGCGCCTATGAAACACTTTTTACATATAGGATATTTTCTTATCTGTTTCGGATATAGACAAAAACAGCTGACTAAAGGGTTTAACTTAAGGAGGGAAAGCTATATATTACTCATGTCTCAAGGTGAGAGGTCCTCTTTAAAGGGAAGTCCCACAAAACATAAAATCTTTGAGTTATCAACATTTATTATGTCATTTCAGACGTGAAATATATTTCCTTTACAATGAGATGGATCCGCGCCACTGACCAAAGCAAAGTTATTGGATTTGGCATTACAGGCAGAGGTGCTTGCTGAAACTTGCTATATTTCACTATAATTTGCCGTGCAGTCTCAAACATTCCTCTTTCAAAGGTTTAGCTACATTCACTGAAGCATAGCAAGTAAGTCACCAGGAGACATCGACAGCCTCCATCGTCATCACGCAATGGAAAAAAACAACAACATTTTTTATTGGGAATAGTCTTTGAGAGAAAGCCGAAGAACACGATGTTAGAGAACACCTAGTTGGAGAACAATAGAACACCTAGTTGGAGAACACCACGTTGGAGAACACCACGTTGGAGAAAACCACGTTGGAGAACACCAAGTCAGAGAACACCAAGTTGGAGAACACCTAGGTAGAAAACACCTAGTTAGAAAACAACAATTTAGAAAACACCTAGTTGGAGAACACCAACTTGGAAAACGCCTAGCTGGAGATTGCTGTCAGACCACATGTAGTGTAAATGATACTCGAGCGTTGGATCAGGACTGTGGGACGCTTAGCCAATTGGCTTTAATCAAAGATTAATCAAAGTCCAATGTTTGACATTAGACGTCCATTTGGACCAAGGTTACACCTTTGAGGTGACCAATCGGCCTTACCGACACTGTCGATTGATCAAGCCTTTCAACTTACAGTTTTCTGCTCTCGGTTCCTACGGGGTCACTTTTTTAACATTAAATCAAGCAAAAAATGATTGATCACTATGCTTTGTTGGTAATAAAACAGCCTAGGAAGTTAAGCTGTTTATACATAAGCACTATGGTTGAGCAGTTTGGCTGGTTTTGACCATACCACCCAATAGTTGGGCATGTTTGCCAGGTCAGGGGGCCGCACCAGCAGGCTTTCTGCACTGAAAATTATGTTTCAAAGTTTTGTCTGCTGATGGGACATGTTGGCATAACCAAGCTACAGGTAGTATGTAGAACAATTTAGAAAGAGTTCCAACAACATGCAGAAAATGAATGCGAGTCATAGAACAAACACGGCAAAACCTAAACACCAATGAATACGGTATTTCAATTATGATTTTAAAGCTCAAACCTGACTGAAAAGTGAGAATAAATAGATTAAAAGTCAGAATTTTGCATTTAGAAGTCAGAACTTTTTTTTTTAAAACTACAAAAATTTTAATCTTACAATTCGAAATTTTGTCTTTTAGGGGGTTATTTATTAACCCCCTAAAAGAAACTTGAAAAATTCGAGGTTTCTCAGACCTACCGAGGTTGTATATAAGTCAGGTCCCTATCCTATTTGGAAGTTTCTGTGTTCTGCACTGGAATTAGACTGCAAAAACTTTTCGGGCAAAAATCAGAAAAATTCTGGCTTTTCAAGAGAAAGCCTGAAAAATATTGAGCGATTCAGGGGAAAAACACAGAAAATTCGTACGATTGTACGATTGTGTTTGTCCCTGATCCGATTAAATCTTGATTTTTTAATAATAAATAAGGTGAAACGTGGATTCTAGTTTGGTCTGACTTTTTTTTTTATTTATATAGTCAGAAAAATTCGGATTTTGATAAATAAGGTCCTTAATCTCTTAATTATGACTTTCAAACTCAAATTTGACTGAAAATTGAGAAGAGATTAAAGTCATAATTTCACATAATTTTGACTTTTTAATAAACTCATCATTATGAGATTATGGGGCAGATTTATCAAGGGTAGAATAGTCAATTAGAATTTTCGCGTTTAAAAATTCCCACATTTGAATTTTAGTCCCCCTATTTGAATGCAAATTGAATGTGAGATTTATCTCACATTCGACCACGGAAACAGTCCTAATTAGAATATTCACCACCTAAAACCTGCCGAGTTCATGTACAATGTAATTCTCCTACCGCACACCTGTAGTTCACCAATCCTGCAATTGGTGGTGCGTTCCTTCAGTTGACCCGGCCAACCGATGTGTATAAAAAAACGTATCCGCACACACACTGATTAATGCAGTCGGGGAATATCCCCTTTTATTAAGCCACCAAACATCAACGTTTCGGGGGGGGGACACCCACCCAGGATCCTGATGAAGGGTGGGTGTTCCCCCCCGAAATGTTGATGTTTGGTGGCTGAATAAAAGGGGATATTCCCGACTGCATTAATCAGAGTTCATGTACAAGTCAATGGCAGAGGTCCGTTGAGCCATTTGGAGATGTTAATAGCCTTACTGACATTCAAGTTTTTTTCCGGGAGAAAAATTTGTTGTGTACAAATCGAATATGTATTGAATACGTTTCGAACCCATTTGACCGAATATTTGCCATTCAATTTTTTTCCTCCCAGTGGAAATTGTGAATATATTTGAATTGAAAGAAACTCACAACCTTTGATAAATGGACCTCTAAAAGTCAGAATTTGGAGTTTTAAAAGTTGAAATTCATAATTTTCACTTTCCCCAGTGCTTACTCAAAGAAACTGTTAGAAAAAGGGACCACAATTTAGGCAAAGCATGTTATTGGCTGGAACAAACCTTTTTCAGAAAAAGACAATTTTTTTTGTTAAATAAAAAGAAATTAACCAAGGCATGGCAATTTAAAACACTACAGGTGGAAAGTAGATAAAAAAATAATTAAATAACAATGCACACATTAAAAAAAATAAATGGAAAAAGAATACAGTTACATTTTATTTCAGTTCAGTGCTTTCATAAAATAAATATGGAACATCATTTCCGCCATTTGGGGAGGGAGCACAAGGGTGGAGGGGGAAAAAAAGCATTTTAGCAGAAAAATCGAATGTGGTATTAGCCTCTTTAGCACTTCAGAATTATAAAGCTTCTTTTTTTTTTTTGTTATTTACATAAAACTAGTGACAAACAAATATACACACGAATGCAGCAATCTAAAGATCAATATGGTAGGGTATTATTATTGGAGGTTCTGTTGATGGAACAGCGATGGAAGACCCCATGATCAGCCTACGTTTCCACACATTTTATACATGAAGAGCTTAAGGGCACAAGAGCATTCGCTGGATTCTGTTTTAAATGAAACATGAGCGCTTCCCGTCTGTACCAACTCCTTATTTCAAGTAATAATCGACAACAAATAAAAATGTGCAAATGTGAATTGTCGGTTGCCAATTTTTGTCTGAGCTGTAACAAAAACGGCATAGCTCAACGGAACAACAACAACAAGAAAAACAAATCAAAGTGCATTAAAAACATCAAAATAGCAATTAGTGTTTTCATGATTTGGAACCATTTTTTTGTGTCAGTGCTATCTCAAAAAAACAGAGCTAAAACAGATCAGTTCGGCATAGACCGTGCCCAAAAAACTTCCTGGAATTTGAAAACAAAACTCCATATTCGATTGCAAAATCATACTTGTATTTTAATGAGATCAATCAAAAAAAAAAAATAAGAATCATAATTTTGTTTCAGAATAAATAAGTCAACCCAAAATAAAAATCTTGGCACACATGCTCTCTCACGGCTTGCCCCATGTGCGTCAGGGCACGTACGATACAGCAACGAAGATAAAATAAACATATGAAGACGTCATAAAACCATTAAAAAGGACAGTGATTTTATATATTAAGTGCACCGCCATGTTTACAGACAGATGAACCGTGCGTATTGTGGACTCCCCCCCCCCACACTCCGCTACTTCTATAGCACACAATTTCTCAGGACAATGAATCGGAAATGAAGCATCACTGCACTAAAGAAAAAAAAGAAAGAAATGCGTGTACTGTTTAATTCCTGGTTTAAATCCTAAAGTCTAAAATATAAAGGAGCTTATTGTAGTGCCAATGTTGCTGTGTAAATCTCCTACAGACTGAAACCCAGCAGTGACTATTCCATTTTTGTTTCCGACGGGAGATGCCCGGGCACTTCAAGTAAAAGTAAATCCACTGGATGGCGACGCTTGCTGCGTGCAATGTCTTCCGTTTATGGAGTAAATTGTCCATGTTGACATTCACAGCACAGAATTACCCATTCATTCGTGGAGTAAAAATAACCCAGGAGGCAGCGACAAACGAAAAACAAGAGGGATAAACACTGATTTTTGCTTTCCTTCAGTTTGGTGCTGGAAAGGTCTGTAACAGCAAGTGGGATTTAGCAATAACCGTCTCCTTAAAATTCCCTTGTGGGGGAAAAAAAAAAATAACATTCAAAGTGCAGTAGAATTTGTATCCACGGGTGAAAATAAAGTAAACGTTTTGCTCTCTAAACCAGAGCTACATCTGCCCAGCAGGTGTTACTTGCCCAAGGAATTTTTCTTTGGCAAGGCGGGCCTTTTGGCTTGCCACAAATGGTTATGGATAGTCAGCGCGTCCACGCTGGCCGACATGGTTTTGGCCGGGATCACAGTAAACTGTTTTCTGTCCGAGCTGTATTTGTAAAGTTTATCGATCATCTTCTTGGTGATGTTCTTCGGGCCCGTCCCTGTCAGTTTACAGATCTCTTCGGTTTCTGGATAGTAGGAATAAAGTGCTCTGAACTGGCAGCCGGCGTCGCGGAAAAGGATAATGTAGTGGTTGGAGTCGCACTTCTCTAGCTCCTGCGCATGGGGATATATATAAAACCGCAGAGGAGAAATATCATTAATTTGTTCTTAAAGAAATTAATTGTTCATGATAAAAACAAAAACTGGGTAAATAGGCTGTGCAAAATAAAAAAAATTCTAATATAGTATAAAAAAATATAAAAATGTAAAGTATAAAGGCTGGAGTGAGTAGATGTCTAGCATAATAGCAAGAACACTACTTCCTGGTTTCCACAGATTGGTTACCAGGCAGGGGGCCACATGGGTCATAACTGTTGCTTTTGAATCTGAGCTGTATGCTAAGGATCAATTGCAAACTCACTGAATAGTTATGTCCTATGTGGCCCCCTTTCAAGTCGCTGACTAACTTAGAGAGCTGAAAAGCAGGAAGTAGTGTTCTGTCCTGTTTAACATTCCCTTCTCCAGCCTTTATAGAATGCATTTTTGGCTAATAAACTATATTAGAAACAATTTTAATTTTGCACAGCCTATCTATTCACATATTTTTTATTCTTACACTGAACTGTTCCTTTAAACAAAAAACCCTTATCTAAAGGTGGTCAAAGACGCACCAATAATATCGTATGAAACGGATTCGGTGTGTCTATGGCTGGAGATGAGACGACCGATATCGTCAGAACAAGGTTAGTGCTGAATTGTCAGATAAAGGTAGAATTCTTTTGTTTCTACTTCTATATCCGACAACTGACTAACTTACAAATTTAAAAGTACCAACTCGAATGTAAATTCCAATGTGAGATTTATCATACCTCGAACATGGAAACAGTTCTGATATGAACAATATCTTCACCTAAAACCTGCGGAATTCATGTTCAAGTCCATGGCAGAGGTCCGTTGACCAATTGGAAGATGTTAATAGCCTTCCTGACATTCGAGTTTTTTTTTTCGGTGGAAAACTCGAATCGGTTAGTAACTTTTATTCAAATTTTAGACTTTTGAGTTTTTTCTTAAACAAGATAACATTACAGTTTTGAGTACATTTAAATGTATTAGATTTACCACCATTGGTATCAGGAAAGATCGTAATTGTAACATATATGGAGGCTGCTTACTTACATCCAAAGTTGAATTTTTTATTGCCTCATTCACCTTTCCCGCGAGGCAGCAATGGGATATAGCATTGTGAATAAGCGGTTTATTAGACTTGCTGCTTGGCTCTTTATAAAGTTTGGGACCTGAGGAAAGAAAAACCAGAAACAATGTATTAACATATGTTGTATGTGTTTTATTCCATCATTAAAGGGGTGGTTCACCTTTCAGTTAACTTTTAGGATGTTCTAGAATGGCTAATTCTAAGCAACTTTTCAACTGGCCTTCATGTTTTCTTTTGTATACATTTTTAATTATTTGTCTTCTTCTTTCAAATTGGGGTTCACGGACTTCACCTAATAAACAGATGCTCTGTAAGGCTACAAATGTATTGTTATTAATACTTTTTATTACTCATCTTTCTATTCAGGCCTCTCCTTTTCGTATCCCAGCCTCAAATTCAAATCAGTGCATGGTTGATAGGGTAATTTGAACCATAGCAACCAGACTGCTGAAACTGCAAACTGGAGAGCTGCTGGAGAGCTGCTGAATAAGAAGTTAAAAAGTTAAATAACTCAGAAACCACAAATAATTGCAAATTGTCTCAGAATATTGCTCTCTGATATATCCAAATTAGGATTTCGTTTGACCAGACACAAGGATTCGGGCAAATCCTGCTGAAAAAGGGTGAATCCTGGCAAATCCTGGATAGCACCCACTTCAATTGCCACATCTCATCTAAAAACATTCCTTTCTAGAGGCTCCTTAAAGGATAACTAAAGCCTAACTAAAAAAGTAGGCTACAAATACTGTACATTATGTTTGGGCTTCTGTACCAGCACAAGGCAACCACAGTTATTTAGCAGTAAAGATCTGTGTCTCCAAAGATGCTCCAGTAGCTCCCCATCTTCTTTTCTGCTTATTCACTGCACATGCTCTGTGCTGCTGTCACTTACTGAGCTTAGGGATCCACTCACAAAATACAGTACACATAGAATATAATTGTCACAATATAAGGCTGATTAGTAATTAATACAGATAATTACTACATGGCAGCACAAAAACCCGTGCAACTAGCATCAGAATTTAATAATCAGCCCTGTAGCATCAGCTTATATTACAGGCAACCTCATTTTCTGCTTGATAATTTGCAACAACCCCTTAGCTTAGCTTCTCAACAGCTGCTCAGAGCCTGTGAGTGTCACAGACACTTTTCAAGATGGTGACCCCCTGTGACAAGTTAGAAGTCCTGGATCATTGCTGCTATTGAGATGCGTTAGGCTGGTGCAATAAGTTCAGTATATAAATATGGCATTTTTAGCCATATTCATTTTAAGAGTTTAGTTCTCCTTTAACACTGAAATCCCAACCCTGAATTCCTCTATTGGGAACTCTCCTCCAGCTATTTAAATTGATATACATATACACATAAAGAGAGGAGTACGACTGCGTAACACAATACGGCCAGCTTTTTGGACGGATGGAAAACAGTACAGAATAGAGTAGCAGATTATGATTGGGTGAAGTGTGGGTCTGCAGCCGCTAGTCAACCAGTCATGATCTGCTACTTCATAACTCTCCAGTAGAATGTGACTGGGCAATTGGGTGACCTATTGCTGATAGGGTTTTGAAATTACAATTTTAGGTGGGGGGGGGAGAATTACTCTAAATTATCTTGATTATATAATTATGAGCCTTACCTGAATATTCTGCTACAGATGCAATAGAAGATGCAGTTGATGCATTCTCCCAGTCTCGTTCTGCATTCCTGCTCTGGTGCCTGCCCATTCCTGATGGAGCATCCACACAGTCAACTCTATATTAAAGGGAAAATAAAAGTTGTATTTCTCAGAAGGATGAACGGATATTTGCTCTGGAAAGTGCACAAAGCCCAGTGTTGGACTGAGAAAAACGGATTGCTCCTGCTGGCCAAGACCCAGTCCTTGCGCGAAAGCCGGAAGCGACTTCCTACCTCCCTCCCTCCCTGGCCCCGGGTGTGGCTAAAAGAAAAGTCAGATGCTGACAAAGCCTAATGTATACCTGTGTGAAGGGGTCCCTCCTGAGTGCACACTCTCAGCTTCTGTGGTAGCACCTGAGGCCAAAGACAAGCTTGATCCAGACTGAGCGCTGCTTAAATTATCAGCTATAAAAAGAAAGGAAATGCAATTTAAAGTGGACCTGTCATCCAGACATAAAAAGCTGCATAGTAAAAGTCCTTTTCAAATTAAACATGAAAACCAAAGTCTTTTATTTATTAAATTGTTTCTAGCTGTTGTAAACTCATTTAAAAAATAGTGGCATAGAGGCGGGGCAAGCAATTTCTTTCTTTCCATTTAGCACTTACTAGATGTCACTGCTCTCCCCACCATTTAATTGTGTAGCCAGGGCATGGGGATGGACATCAGGTCCCCCATTCTGGTGCACAAACAAGATTGTGAGACAAGATTAATAACAGTATCCATAAAATGGCTCCTGCCTGCTTGCTATAATTTCCCAGACTGATGGAAACAAGATTCAAATAATTTATACAGTGCAATTAAAGTTCATTTTGCTTGACTAACATGATAACATAGGATTTGGAATTTTTTGGGTGATGGATCCCCTTTAAGATAAACCAGTTATTCTTAACCTGTGAGTAGAGACTTAATATTGGGCCCCGTCTACTGTTTTGAACCCTGACAAATAGTAATATAGTAATTCCTCAATCCCCAAAGAAAGCACTAGTCTTTTACTAAGAGGATAAAGAAAGAAAACACTTGATTGGTTTATGTGGGTTGTGGGGTAATGTGTATCTGGTGCTACGTTCAAAACTACTTCCTCTAAAAGAGACAGAAGAGTGCACGTACGCGTAGAGGAATATTTTGTTCCGGAGTCACTGTAGGATTCTTCTCGATGGACAGATTTGGGGCGAGTCTTCTTGGATTTCGGTTTAGGCTTTGGCCTGCCAAGCCCCTGTTCTTCCAGAATCTGTTCTTGCTTCCTTCTGAGATACTCCTGCTTGATGAGCTCTCTCCGGGCCTTCTCTTCATCCTTCCGTATTCGGTCTTCTTCAGCTTTGCGACTGTAACATGTCAAAGACAAGGAATATCATCAGGGTCAATGCTTTTATTATTGCTGCCATGCATGTTCAACTATGAACAGGCTATACCAAAGCATAGGGAAGTTACTGTATGCTTTCTTATAGCATCTATGGTGTGTTCCCCCATGCCCTGCTTACAATCCAAGGATCTCATGCACTCATCCTCCAATCAAAACATACCCTGCTATGACCCACTGTAATCTCTGCATTTGCCTATAGTCTACAGTGTTATTAGAGGGAAATACTGTATGTACAGTGCGTACATATGCCACCTGTGAAACACAGAGGAGCTTCTATTATAATTACCGAGCATCGTCACGTTTCTGTTCAACCTCAGCCTCTAGCTGCTGCTTTCTGAGCCGTGCCTCTTCAGCCTTACGCTGCTGCTTCATCAGAAAGGCTGCGCGTTTCTTTGCCAGCTCGTCTTCAGCTTTCTGTTCATCCTGAAGGTTTTAAGGATAAGGATCAATGGTCAGAAAAATAAAATTTTACAAATGGTAACGTGCTGTGCCAGATACCCAATGACTGGTGGCTTAAGTGTCTTGTTGGCCTCCAGTTAGAAGATGTATTTCTTGGAAATCTGGACTGCTGTGTTTCTTAAAGGAGAACAAAACCCTACAAATTAATGTGGCTAAAAATGCCATATTTTATATACTGAACTTATTGCACCAGCCTAAAGCTTCAGCTTCTCAATAGCAGCAATGATCCAGGACTTCAAACTTGTCACAGGGGGTCACCATCTTGGAAAGTGCCTGCAATACTCACATGCTCAGTGGGCTCTAAACATCTGTTGAGAAGCTAAGCTTAGGGGTCATCTCAAATTATCAAGCAGAAAATGAGGTTGGTCTGTAATATAAGGTGATGCTACAAGGTTGATTATTAAATTCTGATGCTAGTTTAACTGGTTTCTGTGCTGCCATGTAGTAATTATCTGTATTACTTACTAATCAGCCTTATATTGTGACATTTATATTCGATGTGTACTGTATATTGTGAGTGGGTCCATAAGCTCAGTAAGTGACAGCAGCACAGAGCATGTGCAGCGAATTAACAGAAATGAAGATGGGGAGCTACTGGGGCATCTTCAGAGACACAGATCTTTATTACTAAAGGGCTGTGGATGCCTTGGGCTGGTACAGAAGCCTAAAACATAATGTACAACATTTCTAGCTACTTCTTTAGTTAGGCTTTAGTTCTCCTTTAAAGACAATAGCCTGACAATGCTGCCAAAGTTGAGCGATTTTAGGCAATGTGGTGCATCTTCCAGAGCACCAAAAAGTAAGGGGCATCAAAGCACCTGATATCGACTCTTGTGTCATTTGTCCTAAGCATGCCTCCAATATATACCGGATATCTTATTACCGGTTGCATTGTGTAAACACTTTAGCTAATGTACTTTAGCTAATGTCTCAATAAGTGTTTATTCCACCGGTAATAAAAACGGCCAAACAGCCCTATCCTGACCCCATGTCTGGAATAAATTACATTCACGGCATCTCAATGAAATACGCCCCATCTGAGCAGTGACAGGTGGAAGTCGTAATTACGGCAGACATGGTGTAGAATTTGGCAGTACTGGAGTTTTCTGCATAGTTTCAGTACTAAAGCAGACAGGCCTGTGCCCTAAAGGTCTTGGGATTAAATGGAAAAAATAACATTGGTGTTCAAATGTAGCAAAATATGTCTGTTTCTACAAAATAAGGAATGAATGGATATTGGGAAGTTGTATCAGGAGTAAGAGGCAGCAGTGCAGAGAAGAGAATGAGGAATGAATGGACATTGGGAAGTTGTATCAGGAGTCAGAGGCAGCAGTGCAGAGAAGAGAAAGGGACAGACACAATGACAGTTACACAGAACTATAAACCCAGTGAGAATGAGGAATGAATGGATATTGGGAAGTTGTATCAGGAGGCAGAGGCAGCAGTGCAGAGAAAGGGACAGACACAACGACAGTTACACAGAATTATAAACCCAGTCTGAATAAAGAATGAATGGATATTGGGAAGTTGTATCAGGAGTCAGAAGCAGCAGTGCAGAGAAAGTGACAGACACAATGACAGTTACACAGAACTAAAGACCCAGTGAGAATGAGGAATGAATGTATATTGGGAAGTTGCTTAGAATAATAGTGTTTTTCATTAGGAAAAACTATATTTTTGGGTTGACATGCTCTTTAAGCACAGCACTCTGAAATCTTCAAAAGCCAACACATTTTCTTTCAGTTTCAAGGGAAGTGACACTTGGTCTGATAAAATATTCACTGCAAACCCAGAAAGAGAATTTGGCCACATACACTTAACTTATAGCATTTTTAAGAGGTAAAACTACACTTTTTAAATTTTACTTAATACTTGCCTTGAAGAAAAATCCCACACCCGACTTCTGGTCATCGCTTATGATGTCCTTGGTTTTTTCAGGGTGATCAGACTCTTCTTCTCCTTCATCAGGTTCTTTAAGATCTGAGAGATCCACCTCGATAAGGCTGCTTTTATGCCGCTCATCGACTGGAACATTTTCTTTCCCTGAGCTTTCTGACGTACTTACTCCAGCGACTCTCGAACTGCTAATAACCTCTCGGTGCATCTGCTCAGAGATAATATTGGCATCTTTGGAAGTGGACAGAACAAATGTCCTTTGACTATTGTCATTGTGGAGTCTAAACCCCCCTGTTGTTGGTTTATCCTGGGAAGCACTTCCTTGTTCTGGCACAACTTCTACTGGGGATTCTTCAGTGGGTACACTGGGGGATTTTAGGGGTTGCACAGATTTTAAATGGGGTACTGTTTCTATGCTGTTGGTTGGGGTTATCACACGGGAAGAACTCTGCATTTTTTCCTTTGCCAATTTCTGCTCAGTTACTCGCAATGACCGAGCATTACGACCCTGACCGAAACGTGTTGTTTTACGAACAATTGGCATGCCTGGCGGCGATATAGGTTCAACAAACTGCACCGAAGGCTTTAGTTTATGGTCTTGGGAACTGCTGGGGAGAGGAGGGACAGCCATGGAGGGCGCCTTCATTAGCATCTCTTGTTGCTGGGATATTTTCATTATCGCCTGCTGCAGCGTGCTGATGGTTTCATTCAGCTTTTCAATAGAAAGATCACACTCATTGACATCAATTTCAGAGTCTATATCCTCCGGATTGGCATCTGCCATTAAATTGCATATATCTGCTTCTAACAAGGCTGGGTCTTTCAGTTTGGGGTCTGTGAAGGCTTCTTGAACTTCGCTGCTCACAATTCCAGGGTCTATGGACTCCAAGTATTGCTCCACTTTAGCGTTTACAGAAACAGTATCTATATCCTCGGGTGTCCGCTTAGTGTAATCCCTAAAGCCGTGCTCTGGTTTCACGGGCTGAGCTACAGTTTCTGGTTTTCCTTTTTTCACAACATGCAGGAAGGCTGCCTTACCCAATTTTAAGCGTTGCCTGGCAGATAGAGACTCCATTTTTTTCTTCTGAGCCTCTATCACCCGCCTCTTCTCTTCTAGCTGCATGTGAAGCTGGACTAGCTCCGAAGCCAACACGTTGGCATGATCTCTGTTTTGCCTCCCAGGGCTTTGTTCTCTCCTCTGTTTCCAGGTCGTTAGTGGAGGAGGGCAGCACTCTGATCCATCAGGAGTCGTCTTCTGGGAGCTGCTAGTACTAGACTTGGTTTCATAGCTATTAAGCTTTTGAAATTTGCGTTCTGCAAAGCTAGTCATTCGCATGCTCCCACTAGCCATGGACGCACTACTGATTTGGGAAATGGTACTTAAGCATGGGCTGGAACGTCCGCTTGCATCGTCTTTGTCATCATGCTCTTTAAGCTTCAGATCTTCTTGCAACTTAACAGACTCTTCCTCGCCTATGTATTTACCGACTGGGCGGGAAACAGCAACTTCTTCACATCCGCCTACATCTAAATTTTCAGAACCTGGTCTTAATACTGTCCATGTGGTGTCTGGCTTATGAGGGTCCTCCATTATTAAATTGCCCGCACTGGGCTTGTCCTCAACATCATCATCAGCATTAAGATCATGAAGAAAGAATCCCCCACCATGCTCACTTGGCTCCACACTACTAGTAGCAAGAGGCCTGAAGTTACCATTCCCACTCTCTATAGAAAGCTGTACAGGATCTGTCCTTAAAGGGTCAGACTCCAAACTAGAAAGTGGAGTAAAAGTCCTATTCAAGTCATGTCCAGTGTGATTGTTGATTATTTTCTTTCGTGAAAATGATTGGTTCCCTTCGTTTTGCCTTTTTGAAGAAAACCCTTTTTGTTTTCCTTCCCCATACTCTTCACTTTTGGGAACCATGTGTTTTTCTTTTGCCGGTTTTAACACTGCCGGCATTAGTGGTTCTAAGAAGAAACTGTCTGGCTTGCTCTCTAAATCTGCCGGCCTTCTCAACCTTGATGTGCTCATTTGACTTGATGCCCTGGAGGAAACACTCTGCAGCTCAAGGTCTCCTGGACACGATGCGTCATCTGACCTGATAAATGCAACAAGTTCTTCCTCATCGTCTTCGATATCAACATTACCCAGTAGGCTCTTGGGTAAAACCTTTATAGGTGTGGGATAGGACTGATGCTTTGGAGTTGGGTTGACAATGTTTGAGGCAAGGCTGTCCTTGCTGATAGATCTAGCAAGGCTAATGCTATCCCCGGATGTTGACTCTACATCATCTGCTGCATGGTGGAGGGCAAACGTCTGGGAAAGGGGTCTAAAAGGGGAAAACAAAAAAAAAATTGATTGTTATGGTAATTGATTTGTTTAACAGATTATTGAAAAGGTATTGACGACAGAGGAATTTACACAACGTGTAATTTATTTCTGTTTAATTTCGACATAAAAATACATTCATTTGATGGCATGATTCTTTACAGTATCCTATGCTACCAAAAGAGTGATAACGATCTGCAGAATACATACCTTGGCTTTTTCTCTTTCCAGGCAATAATGGAGGCCATAGGCTGTCCATCAGCCCGTGTCAGTGAGTTTGCCTGATCTCGGTGATCTGAAATAAAATAAATTGTGTCAATTTATTGAATCAATAGCCCCACAGAAGGCCAAAACTATGTCAACTTGCTTTACACTGACTGAAAAGTTACTTGGTTTGGGGATATGAAGTCCAGCAACATCTAGGGACCCATGGTTAAGAAACAAAGATCAATATAATACTAAAAGAGCAATGGGAGGAGGAGTATGCATTCACTTATGAGTTACAGTACCATATATTACTATGCTGTCGTACTTACTTAAACTCTCTTCTGGCTTGACAGACTTCTGCTGCTTTTGTCTCAAAGGCAATAATGGGTGTGATGGGCTGAAGACTGCACATCCCTTTCCACTATACATTAAAACAAGGGTTAGTTGGCAACTATTGTACATATACTATCAAATATATTATCGTTAAATACACTTGTTGTCAATTCAGAGTCATTACGGTATACCAATTTAACTAACAAACATTCCCCCTGTGTGCCTTGAGTTTTATTATACTATAGTTAGCAGAGGGGGTAGAGGGCCATGAAAGACATGCTTAGTTTTTAACAAAACATACTTCTCTGCATCCTCAGCCTGTAGATAATTACTGCTGCAAGATTCGGATGCAGCCGTTGCCTGAGAATCAGTTGTGCTGCCCGGGCTAGCTAGAAAGCTGCGCTTTGTTGCATTAGAAATTGGAACTTGGGGCCGACTGGTTTTTGGATGCATCACGATTTTAGCTGCGCAAGAACAAAACAAAAAAAAGTGAAATTAAGTTAATATCTAGACAGAGAAATAAAATTTTTTCAAAGAGAAAAGAAACATAAAACAGGGGTCCACAAATTGAACCCAGAGTATTTGAAGGAGACGGAAAGCTACCGAAGAATAGTGCAACTATAACACTATATTTATTCTGTAAAATGCTTTGCCATACCTGAGTAAACAGCTCTACAAACTCCCTCTGTTTGTTTAGGATAGCAACTGCCATATTAGCTTGGTGTGACATCACTTCCTGCCTGAGTCTCCCTGCACACTCATAGCTCTGGGCTCAGATTACAGCAGGGAGGGGAGGAGTGGGGAGAGAGGAGCATGCTCAAGCCCTAGCCCTGGAGGTTTAAGCTGAAAACAGGAAGTCTGATACAGAAGCCCATGTGAACACAATAGAAGGAATGAAATTCTGTGTTTCTTTTGACAGAGGACTCAGAGCAGCATTACTTTGAGGGTTTTCTGGTGTATTTATATAAACCTTTCTGCCTGTGTGCACAGGCATTATAATACAGACAGCAGACCCATAGGCAGGAGGCCTGCTTCAGAGTTCTAGTTGATACCCAATTTGAAATTACATGAAATTTACATGGTAAAGAGAATATTCCCTGCAAAGTGCTGAAGATGAGGACCTAAAAAAGATTTTTGGTTACAGCAAATAAGTTCTGTTCCTGCCTTCTGTTGCTTTATACAGGTGGGGTCCAAACAGAACGGCAAAAGTGTAATTTACTGAGGCAGGGACTGCCAACTTCTATCGCCTAATGTGACAACTGAGCAGAGAAGCATCAGGAGATACTTTCTACATCAGTAACTTGAAGGCCCCATCCCATGCAGAATCCTGGTACAGGTATGGGACCTTTATCCAGGATCGTCATACCTTAAGTCTACTAGAAAATCATGTAAACATGAAATAAACCCAATGGGCTGGTTTTCTTACAATAAGGTTTAATTACACCTTAGTTGGGAACAAGTAAAAGCTACTCGTTTATTATTACAGAGAAAATAATCATTTTGATTATGTTAATAAATTTGATTATATTGGAGTCTATGGGATAATGGGTTTCTGTATAATGGATCCCATACCTGTACAATAAGAGGAATAACAGCAAACATGAACTTTACCTTCTTTCAGCTCTTGCGTGTCTCTGGGGTGAACAAATTCAGGCTTTACATTTTCAAACCACCAGAAAAGCTCTGCTATAAAAACCATGATGTTGGGCTGAAATAAAAGACAGAGAGCATACCATTGGCAACATGCAAGAAATGCTCGATAACAAAGCCTGTGCACTAGAGAGTACCTACCTTCAGAACTAACGGGGTGTACAGCATGTCTTCCAAGGTTAAATAGAAACATTTGTTTAAATATTCATTAGAAAACTCTTTAAGGAGCTGAATATTGTACACACTGTCGCCCATTGACGTAACTTCCTTCAAGCAGATATCTATAAGGATACAGATAAACACAGCACGGTCAATAGAGCAACTGGTTACCACCATGTGCCCTATGGTTATTACAATGAAATTCCAGTTTGTGGTCCTCAGACTAGGGTGCATAACTGGTGCCTACCGTCCAGTTTCATCTGCTCAGGGCAGTAGAAGTGTATCACCGCGAGAAGTGCCGCCCCGTCGCTAATGTCCTTCGTTAGATCTTCAAGTATAGGAAAGTAAGGCAGATGCCTGCTTGAGGGATGGTCTCTCCGGTAACGTACCTAAATGAAACAATAGTATACATCAACATACAGTTCTATTTGCAACAGAGCAAACCCCCCCCCCCCCAATTTTATAAATCTATGTTGTTTTCTAAGGAGTATTAGGAGTTTCACAACTTCAAGGCCTTTGGGGTGAGGTAGTTTGGTTGGGGGCCGGGATCAGCCAATAGTTACAAAAACAGTGCACCTACTCATAAATATTTTATCCAATCACTTTTAGCCCTTGGTCTAACGGCACATGGGGCTTCTGTGGTCTTTGGCTAGGTCTGCTTTGGAACTTTGGCATAATTCTTGCATCCCCTAAGATAATTATAGTTTTTTTTTGAGCCATGACAGGGAAAATAAACTACCCAACACTCCAAGACCTATATAACATTAGCTACAAAACCAATATAAATGAAAACTAATAAAATAAAATCTATAAATGGAAGTTTGGGATTTCAATATGTGCTCTTATGAGCAATTTACCTGTGGTTTTCATGATATTATAAGTCAACCAATGTCGATATACTGAATAAGTAACACATGGGCCCCTGTTGTTTTCAAGCAGGAAGAGTCTCCAGGCAGATCTCTGTTAAATTCTATTAATCCATTGTCATAAGGAACGGAGGAAAGAAGTGTCAGGGGATGCTTCCTGCTTCAGTATATTAAAGGGAGTGTTCGCCTTTGAATTAACTTTTAGTATGACGTAGAGAGGGATATTCTGAGGCAATTTGCAATTGGTTTTAATTTTTTATTATTTGTGGGTTTTTAGTTATTTAGCATTTTATTAAGCAGCTCTCCAATTTGCAATTTCGGCCATCTGGTTGCGGAGGTCCAAATTCCCCTAGAAACCATGCACTGATTTGAATACGAGACTAGAATATGAATAGGAGAGGCCTGGATAGAAAGGAGTAAAAAGTTGCAATAACAATACATTTGTAGTCTTACAGAGCATTTTTTTTTTTTAAGATGGGGTCAGCGAAAAAGTCAGAAGGAAAATAATTCAAAAACTATACATAATAAGTAATGAAGACAAATTGAAAAATTGCTTAGATCGGCCATTCTATAACATACTAAAAGTTAACTTAAAGGTGAACCACCCCCTATAAGCTTTTGAAGTTCTGTCTGGCAGACTACCAATATTATCAAAGCCATAGGGAGGGGGGGAAATTGCAACGGTGCTCAGAAGAGATCTCGCAGCAATTTTACAGTAAGATGTGTTGCAGGGTTTATCTCCCCATTGATAATAAACACTACAAATTCAATCTCCACCATGCAAGCTGAAGCTGATTTGGAGTAAGCACTGCTTTTGGGCAGGAGGGGTGGCGGGGTTGGGTTTTGAGAGGGGAGGGGAAGCATTTTCAAAACATATCAAGACATTTTACAGTGTTTTAACCTCTACATAGGAAATATGCTGTGCTCGGCCAACTAGCAAGAGACACACACAACAAGCTAGAAGTAGGACGAGCAGGTTGTGGCCTTCTAGATGTAGTTGGAAGGGTGTCATGAGGTTCTGGGAATTGCAGCAGAAGACATTTAGCCATTAAGGGATGCTGGGAGTTGTAGTCTGTTATTTAAAGGGCTACAAGCTGCTCGCACCTGAACAAAGGCGTTCCCAAACACAAGAAAGCTTTGCATATTTTCTTCTACTTAAGGTAGAATATACTGTACCACACGTGAATATTCTGCAGGTTCCCTCATGCAGTGGGCTAGTGCGTGCATTAGATCAGGCTTTACATTGGGCGGGTGTGCAATAAAATATGAAGACAACGAAGACATAAAACAGCGAACAAATGATGGTTAGTCATGTCATGGATGAAAACAAATGGACAACATCTTCACATTTGCAAATGTCCCAAAAGCAAAGACAGGAGCAGAATTCTGCTTCTTTTTGGGCAGTTCTACGTTATCAAGTCAAACTGGGCAGACGGAATTCAATATTACTTTCTACAAGGTGCCAGATTAACACAAAGGCCACCATGGCCTGGGGATATGGAAGGACGTTGTCCAGTTTGGCCGTGATGACTCTGATAATGGGTGGGCAACCCACTATGGGCTAAACACATAAGGAAATACAGAAATAAAGGCTACAATGGAAATACGCCATGGTCAGATGGATAGATGATTTAAACAAAAGGTGTTGGAGCATTTCACTTACAGGTACTAATTTCCAATACCATTTTGAAGGAGACTTTTTGTTCCGGGGAAGGGAAAACAAGGAGAAGAAAATAGGCAGAGTAAGGAGAAGTTTTGAAGCACATTCTAGGAATAACGTTAAAGGTGCAGGTTATTAGAGGGGGCATTATGCAAACCGTTTCATGCTCAAGCAAATACAAAAAGCATCCAAGGGGTAAGGAATACATCTCCCAATGTCCAGTTCTGGAATGGGAAATGCTGGGCAGATCACAGGATTCTCACACAAGGATTAATCTTGCTGCATCAGTTCATAAATCACATATTTCCCTATTAAAGTGGCAGCTGGAGGGAGTTAAAGAGACACTGCCAAGCTTTAACGCTCTACGGCAGCTGCCTTGACATAGAACTACAAGCCCATACTTAAACTTTGTCTTGACTGGTGTACACATAGGCCTACAGCAGAAATAATGGGTTTAATTAAAGGAATAGAAAAAAAAACAAAAAATGAATCTTTTAAAATTAATGAAAATATAATATCCTGTTGCCCTGCACTAGTACAACTGGTACTAGTAGAAACTCTACTATAGTTTATATAAACAAGCTGCTGTGTAGCCATGTGGGCAGCCATTCAAGCACAGGATACATAGTAGATAACAGATAAGTACTACTATAGTTTATATAAACAAGCCGCTGTGTAGCCATGGGGGCAGCCATTCAAAGCTGAAAAAAGAAAAAAATGCACAGGATACACAGTAGATAACTGATAAGCTCTGTAATAAACAATGTGATTCTAAGTTGCTTATCTGTTATCTACTGTGTATCATGTGCTTAAATGGCTGCCCCCATGGCTACACAGCAGCTTGTTTATAAAAACTATAGTTGTGTTTCTGAAGCAAACACACTAGTTGTACCAGTGCATAACAACAGGACATATATACTTCATTATTTTAAAACAGTTTTTTTTTTGTGATACTGTTCCTTTACTAAGCATGTAAACTATATGTGTCTCTCACCTTGTGTCCTGCATAACCATTCACTATAAATTGTTGCCTTTACCTTTGGATGGCTTGGACTTTCTATAACTTGTTGTTTTATCCTTTGTTCTCGCTCCAAAATTTCCCTCATTTTTAGATTCACCTGTGGAAATTAAAAAAAAAATATGAAAATGAAAAAAGAAGAAGATGCAATGTTAGGATGTAGATTTTACAAAAAAAAAACTGCCCTCTATATAAAGGCAATGTCAGCAGAATGACAAGAATAAAACACAGGAAGACTAAGTGTAAAACTGATTTAGACTGCAAGCTCTACAGGTAAGACCCATTTATTATCTCATTGCACCTTATCACTGTAATGTATCACTGTATATCGTATTTTACTTTTTTATTAAGGGTACTGCCTGTACTATTAAAATGTTCAGTGATGAATATAAACACCCATACAATACAATAAAAGATATACACACGTAAATACATTGTTAGCCAACAAGTGCAGGAGACTGAATGTTCTGGGCACACAATAAGCTAAACCCTCATACTGTACTGTCTATGTGAACAATATGGCACCTCCCTCCTCCCATATGTATAAATACAAATATACAGAGATGGAATGTTCTGGGCACACAATAAGCTATACCCTCATACTGTACTGTCTAAGGGAATAAATATGGCACCTCCCTCCTCCCATATGTATAAATACAAATATACAAAGAAGGAATGTTCTGGGCACACAATAAGCTATACCCTCATACTGTACGGTCTGCTTCCTCTGTAGTTACGCCCCTGTGTCTATGTGAACAATATGGCACCTCCCTCCTCCCATATGTATTAATACAAAAATACAAAGAAGGAATGTTCTGGACAGACTTTAATATACACCAGTGCAGAAACCTATACATACACACCTTATTAATCCAAAAAACCATAGCGTCTTCCAGATCATACGGCAGCTCCTTTGAGGCACTAAATGTAGAAAAGCGCTTGACGCTAGCGACCACTTTCTCAATACTGATCATCTCCACTGTGTACGCCATCATAAGGGCATCGATCATAGACATGTGGGCACTCTGGCCAAACACAAAAGGGAAATGTTAGAACAGGAAGATTAGCTTGTTATTTCCAGATCAAATTGCATGAGATTATTAATTTATATTTGCTGTGTCTGTATCCTGTGTCTCTGGGTAACAAGCAAACAAGGTCATAGCGATGATAAAACTGTAGTGCTGTTAGCAGCAAATATTATCCCGATGTGAAGTACTGGCTTCTAGTACATAAAAAGTTTGCATTTAATCAAAAGTAGGGACTAAACTTAAGAAAGACCATACACTGTCAGATCATAGTCAGAATATAAAGACTGCCAGTCCAGGCCTCCACGTGTTGGGCCAAATCAGGCTGATTCCCTGAGGCCAATGACTGGATCATGCACTGAGCCCTACAAAGGCCTGTTGAGGAGGTACAAACTAATTTTTGTTCGATATTCGGTGCGTGTATAGCAGAAGATGAGCCGATCGATATTGGCAGAAGGCTTGGTTTTTGGTCGGCTTGTTGATCGGCCCAGACGGAAAATTTTGATCAGGTGCCTTTGAAGGCATTCGAACGTCTGCCACTTAGTGCTGAATCGTCAGATACAGTTAGAATTCTATTATTACTACCTGTATATCGGACAATTCAGCTCTACACGCGTGTATTGAATCCAAAGATCTTTCTTGGAATGATCTTTTCCAAGAAAGATTGTAATTGTAACGTCTATGGCCACCTTAAAGGGATACTGTCATGGGAAAACATGTTTTTTTCAAAACACATCAGTTAATAGTGCTGCTCCAGCAGAATTCTGCACTGAATCCACTGTTCAAAAGAGCAAACAGATTTTTATATTCAATTTTGAAATCTGTCATGGGGCTAGACATATTGTCAGTTTCCCAGCTTCCCCCAGTCATGCGACTTGTGCTCTGATAAACTTCAGTCACTCTTTACTGCAAGTTGGAGTGATATCACCCCCTCCCTTTCCACCCCAGCAGCCTAACAACAGAACAATGGGAAGGTAACCAGATAACAGCTCCCTAAGGGTAGGGACACACTGGGCGATTTGGGGAGATTTAGTCGCCTGGCGACTAATCGCAGCGACTTTTCTCCCCGAATGCCTCCCCTCACTCTGCGCCTGGATAAAATGAAAAGTCGCCGGCGCTAATCACACACGGCGATTCGTTTTCCGAAATCGCCCGAAGTTGCCTCACGAGGAAACTTCGGGCGACTTCGGAAAACAAATCGCCGCGTGTGATTAGCGCAGGCGATTTTTCATTTTATCCAGACGCAGAGTGAGGGGAGGCATTCGGGGAAGATTGGTCGTGGAAAGTCGCGGCGATTAGTCGCCAGGTGACTAAATCTCCCCAAATCGCCCAGTGTGTCCCTACCCTAACACACGATAACAGCTCCCTGGTAGATCTAAGAACAACATTCAATAGTAAAAGTCCCACTGAGACGGATTCAGTTATATAAGTAGGAGAGAACAGCCTGCCAGAAAGTAGTTTCATCCTAAAGTGCAGGCACAAATCACATGACTGGGGGCAGCTGGGAAACTGACAATATGTCTAGCCCCATGTCAGATTTCAAAATTGAATATAAAAAAATATGTTTTCTCTTTTGAGAATTGGATTTCACTGCAGAAGTCTGCTGGAGCCACTGTTGTTAAAGTAGGTGTTTACTCTTCTTTTAATACAAGAGGTCCATCAGATATTCTCATACTACAACTTTCAGTGCAAATGCCAACATCCTTCGGGTGTGGGTGGGATGCCGAGGCCAGTTTACCACGCCTGTGCTAGAGCTTAAAAGGCAAGTCAACCCCAAAATAAAATTTTGCCTAATAACAGAAAACATAATTAGAAACAACTTTGCAATATACATGCATTACAATTTTCTATGTTTTTCTAAGTTATTTGTATATGTAATACTAGGAAAGCAGGCTTTTTCTGTCCCTTTCTTTTCACTGCCCTGGTGGCTCAGACTGTTGATACAATGCAAGACAAGGCAGCTGATTAACAGACACGTCTTTGTCAATAGCAATTGTTTTTACTTATAACTTTAAAAGCACTGAAAAATGTTAATAAATGTATATCGGAATATTGTTTGGAATTATGTTTTTTTTTAGAAGTCAAAATTTTTATTTTGCCCTTTAATTGTGTCATAGTGAGGTCACAAAAGAATTAAACAGCTAACATACAAGAGTAGATAAGATATGAAAGGTCACTTCTATGCCCTTCAGAGAAACAGCATTGACACCATGTGACAGAGCAAACTATAGCTGATACTGCACATGAATAACTCTTAATGCTTTATTGCTGCAGGGCCCACAACATGTCAAATAAGGCGAGGGAGCGGAGTGAAAAAAATAAATGCACAGCAAATGCTGTATAGTGGGCGTTTCTCTTAAAGGGGTGGTTCACCTTTAATTTAACTTTTAGCATGTCATAGTAATTCTAAGCAACTTTTCAATTGGTCTTCATAATTCATTTTTCATAGTTTTTTTTAATTATTTTGCATTTTTCTTCTGACTCTTTCCAGCTTTCAAAAGGAGGTCACTGACCCCCATCTACAAACAAATGCTCTTTAAGGCTACACATTTATTGTTATTGCTACTTTGTATTAGTTATGTCTCTATTCAGACATCTCCTATTCATATTCCAGTCTCTTATTCAGATTAATGCATAGTTTCTAGGGTAATCTGGACCCCAGCAACCAGATAATCAATGCAAACTGGAGAGCTGCTGAATAAAAACCCAAATAACTCAAAAGCCACAAATAATAAAAAATGAAAACCAACTGCAAATTGTCTCAGAATATCACTCTCTACTTCATACTAAAAGTTAACTCAAAAGTGAACAACCCCTTTAACCGCCCCTGAGTTTAAAAAGAAAATCAATTGAAGTGAAATTAATACTTTTCTAATGTGTCAGTTCTAAGATAATGTAATTGTTGTTGAAAGCAGTATTTGTTTATCCTTTTCTGTTAACGGAGAATTTTGAAACGCTGCAGCAGAAATCTGTTCTCTGAAGCAGTCAGAACCAGGAGTGCAGGGAATGTAAACAGCCAAACGAATCCCACTATGTAAAGAACGGCTGGAAAGTTCTTAATGTGACTTTCAATATGCAAAAATCTTTGTTCAGGTGGCGTCCCCCATTAACTGCATTTATAAGCAACTCTATAAAATATCATTTCCCCCCTCCACTGTCTAATTTAGCTTGCCCTGCAGCTGAGACACTGGCTGCAGTACTGCCAATCTATATTCTATCGGAGATATTGATTGGCCAGAGACTGCAACTGCCATCCAGTTGCACCCAGAGCACAAGCAATACAGACAGGAGACAGTGCCCTAAAATATTTTGCCGTAAGGTTATGTAACTTGCTTCATAATGCTGGTTATTTGGGAAGTATGAATGAAACAAATTGGGGGGGGTGATAGTCTGAGAACATGACACATGAAGCAAACAGCATCCATGGTTCAATGCTGACCATTTTGATTGGACAGCAGCTGAGGTCGGATTCGGACACAGGTGCATCATCGCTCTCCATGATGTAAATCCCTTTCCGAGATAAAGCCTGAATGACGGGCTGGTGACCCTGCAAGGCGGCCACCTGATCCCCTTTCAAAATGAGGCTGCAGACCCGACAGTAAAGCTCGCTGGAGAGAAGCAGCTTGATGACAGGTGGCTTAATGTGCTCCTGTTCATACTGATCTGTATAGAAAGGGTCCTTCAGCTCCTCTGGGACATTATCTGGAACAAAGCAAATAAATAAGAGTTAGGCATGAATACAACAGGAAATTAAAGACCCCAGGAATAAGAAAAAAAAACCTTCCTTCCCTTGCAAATGGAAATAAAATGAATGCTGTTCTATGTAGTGATGTCCCCCCTGAATCTTGTGCACTGTACAGGCCCTGTAACAGACATTTATAAGGGAAACAGCCATTTTTCATTCTTTTGAAGCAGTTAATAGCCTGAGCAGATGAGATCTTTTATGTAAATTTGCTACATATCCCCCCCCCACACACACACACACGTGGACTGGCTGGCATCTGTTAGTCGCTTAAGGATATAATGACACCGATCTCTTTGAAAAAAAGACAATAGAGCGAAGCTTGGGAATTCTTACCCTGAGTCCCATCAGAGAACGAGGACAAGCAAGGTAAATGTTTTCCAAAGAAGATAAAAAGCTAAGCAACTTTACAATAGGCTTTAATTCTATTTGGTTGCCTTAGGAATCACAAAATAGTTAAATCATTTAAAATTATAAACAAGACTAACTGCAAGCTGCCCCTGTACTTGTGTAGCTGAGACAACAAGATGACACAGTGATGTGGGGCGGTGGAAGGAAAGGGTAATGTTAATTCTTTATACAAATAAAATGGCAATTTATCATCTGAGCTGCTGTTGTAAAGGTGCAAACTCCCCACGGAATTCAGCATGGCAAATTTAATTGCAGGGGTGACAGATGTCTCAAAGTTATTCCCATGTTGTAACTGTGGCACCTTACAACTAACCAAGTGTTTCTGTTGTTGGAGTAAAAATCCAGAACGGAGGATGCTGGGAAATATAGACCTGTAAGACTGCTCTCTGCCTGCTATAAAGTAAGCGAATAATTTGGATGCTGCGCACCGGAGAGGTACATAGAGGCTACAGACAGACAGACAAAGGGATGGGTGAGACCTGCAGGGAATCATGGGAAAGTGAGGCCTTTGATTGAATGAAACAAACAGAGTGATTGGCGGTGCCATGTGATGATGCTCTGCCAATGTGGCTGAGAATCTTTTTATGCCTTTCGACCAATTGCTTTTAATTAACCACACGCCATTAGGAGCTAGAACATTATGGCTCTGCATCGACTGTCAACAACGTGCGAGCTCCCGCGACAAACCATTTCAGCATCTATAGTAAAGTCTTGTCAGCATCCTCCTGTCCTTGCCATAGAGAGGAGATGGCGGTAACTGACAAACAATATACAGAATGCAAGCTCATAACTTTAAAGGTGATGTAACCCCGAATGTAAAATCCTGCCTAAGAAAAGAGAACATAACCATGAGCAGATTATCATTATCCATTCATTCCTCACTCTCACTGGGTTTATACAGCTATGTGCTAATACTGGAAGTAGTGTCTGTAGGCACAGATGTCTGCACTGCTGGTTCTGCCTTTTGAAACCATGTAGCCTTGGACGCTTTCCACTGGTTTAGGAGTTGCTTTCTGCTACATTATTTCAACAGTCAGAACCAGCAGAGCAGAGACCAACAAATAGATGCAAGTAGTCACTTGTGTCCTTGCTGACCTGTGGCTGTGTTTGCACGTATTTGGAGGGATTTCAAGGTGAAATTACCTGAGCTGACAGCTGTGAGGACACAGCTTGCTGGGACCTTCCCTTATATTAAACTTTTAACACAGTTCAAACAAACATGGTCTGTTATAGATTTGCAGAGCGCTTTATCCTGACTTAAGGTCCCCATAGACGCGACGATTCTTCTTGCCGAACGACCGATTTTAGGGAAGCCCGACCAATCCTTCGAAATTATCGTGCGGTTAGTGGTATTCGAACGATCGTACATCTTACGATTTTTCGGCCGACATCTGTCGGGAAATTGATCGGCCAGGTCAAAAAATCTTTGTCGGTCCCAGTGCAATCTCTCTATGTTTGCAGGGCCAAGCAGGCAGCTCCCCTTTGTTTTCCTGGTAAATTGGTCTTTTTAGTTGATGGTAGATTCGTACGATCGTACGATCGTTCTGAGAAGATCGTGGTCTCACGAACAGGATCTGATCTTTTAAAAATCTCAACATCTATGGCCAGCTTAACTTGTGTGGAGCTGCCAGAAGATGTTCATCCTTTCATTTAAAATGACAGGGAGTCAGGAAGTTCTTTGTTTCATGATTGTTTACTAGACTGAATGGCGAGACAGGGGCCAATTCCTGGTCTGGCAACTTTGTCTACCCAAACTGCCATAAACCTCCGTAAATGCCAGTTGTTGCAGTAGTGGTTTTTATTTGTCTCTCTTTTTTTTCTTTAAGGGGCACATTTACTAAGGGTCGAATATCAAGGGTTAATAAACCCTCGAATTCGACCCTCGAGGTAAAATCCTACGAATTCGAATATCGAATTCGTAGGATTTACCGCAAATCCTATGATCGAAGGAACAATGAAATCTTTCGAATCAAACTATTCAAGGATTTTAATCGATCGAAGGATTTTCCTTCGATCAAAAAAACCTTACACAAGTAATGGGGAAGGTCCCCATAGGCTAACATTGTACCTCGGTAGATTTAAACTACCGAAGTATGTAGTCGACGTTTTTTTTTAAAGAGACAGTACTTTGACTATCGAATGGTCGAATGATTTTTAGTTTGAATCGTTCAAATCGAAGTTGTAGTCGAAGGTCGTAGTAGCCTATTAGAATTTCGAAGTTTTTTTTGGTTTACTTCGACCATCGAATTTTTTTAGTTTGAATCCTTCACTCGAGCTTAGTAAATGTGCCCCTAAAAGTTAAAATTTGGTTATGGTGTGCCAAATATTTATTATTATTGCTCAGTGCTGCACAGAGATTACACATCACTCACATCCGTTCCTGCCCAGTGGAACAATCTATCAGGTCCCTATCACACACACACTAGGACCAATTTTAGCAAGAGCCAGTTAAGTTACCTGTATATGTTTTGGGGTGTGGGTGGAAACCTACACAAGAATGGGGAGAGCATACAAACTCCTTACAGATGCCCTGGCTGGCATCAAACCAGGAACCTGCCCTGAAAGATAGCAGTGCAAAACATCACGCCACTAAGCCACCACCTACAATTTAAAGGTGATCCTCAACCAGTGGCACATGAGCAACATGTTGCCCCCCGTTCCCTTAGATGTTGCTCCCAGTGAACTCAAAACATGTGCTTATTTTTGAATTCCAGACTTGGAGGCAAGTTTTGATGCATAAAAACCAAGTGTACTGCCAAACAGAGTCTCCTGTAGGCGGTCAGTCCTCATCGGGGCTAGCAAATAGCCAATCATATTTGGCACCCCAAGGACTATTTTCAAGCTTGTGTTGCTCCCCAACTTGTTTTACATTTGAATGTAATTTGAATGGGTAAAAAATGGGTAAAAAAAAAGGTTGGGGACACCCTAAATGGATAGCATAGGCCATCAATCAAGCTCTGATTAACTGCTTACAAAGGAAACCTGCCAGCAAGTCTCCCAACATATAACAGCCTGCCTGCTAGCCATCACATTAAATGGTAAAAAACAAGACACCAGCTGTATGCTCTTGATTTGGGACAATGAAAGTGCCCATAACAGCCAAATTGCCCTATGCATGGCTGCAAAGAACCAAATGCATAAAGTATTTTTACCACTGTGAAACCCACGTACAATATTTGTGGGAAGAATAAAGTGTTGCCATTGCATTGCTTTAATAAAATTTTCCCCAAAAAACGGCACCTAGCCATTCCAATTCTTATTGAATTCTTGACAGGCAACTGCCATTTATTTTTACCTCTGCCAAGACAGAGTTGCAATTGGCTATTTACAATATCCTACTGTGTTGCCATTGGCTACTTACATTATCCTATTGTGTTGCCATCAGGTCTGAACAGAGAATTAACATAGGCCCTGGCATTACAGGTACACAGAGGACCAAAGAGTCCACACAGAGGCCCAATAAATAGGGACTGTCTATGGCAGCTAAGAGCAGCCCCTTGGGCATTTGCCACAACTCACAGATTGCCAGTCCGGGCCTGGTTGCAGTTAAACTGGACCAGAAAGGGTCCATGGAAAGCGCTAATAAGAGCAATGGCACACAGGACCATTTTATTGTACATCAACCAGGAATGACATAACTTTAGTTCATATTTCTGTGGCTGGCAGTCAGTCCGGGTCGATGTGCGATCAGATATATGGCACATGGATACAATGAATCGTTCCTACAGCAATATTCTACCACCAAATGATGGATCTATAAATATTAAAGTGTTAAATCTGCAAATTGGAAAAGCCTAGTTCTTGATTAACCCTCATGAAGCATGGTTATTCTGTTTAGTCACAACCCACTGATTAGGGGTGGCTGACCTCCCGTATACACAAACCCGGTGAACATTCTTAGCATTTTAGCCAGCCAGACAGAGCACATTCTTACCTATTCCATAGGCTTTAGCACAAATCCATTGTAAATTAGCAGCAATCTTAGCCCTGAAGGAGTCGTACAGATCAAGTGGCACAACTTCCACAGCACAGTCTGCGAAGGCCTCCATTTTTCTTCTGGTGCTGTCACCGGAGGCGCTAAGGCCAATGTCCACCATCTGCAATAAAGAGTGACATGGGAAATCATATTAGGGACAGTCTGCAATCTTATGATTCCATACCATAACTCAAATCACACCTTTACAAAGCAAAGGCTCGCATTCTGACACAAGCTTACGGCAAATTGCAGGGTGCTGTTGAAAACGGTACTTGTTTATTCTTTTCTGGTCTATGGTTCTGACTCTAGAAAAAATGTAGCAAGCTAGCTTCCACTACAGATGTATCAAGACCAGCAGTGCAGAGAATATATATATATATATATATATATATATATATATATATATATATATATCCACCTGGATACTGCTTTCAACAGCAATTAAATTTACAAATAAACTATTGGAGTATTGCTTATTCATTATGGGAATGGCAATGGCCTTTAGAGGTGCCCAAAAGAATCTTTTTTTATGTACATTATAATCCAACAGCAACAGCACATTCTGGTCATTGTAGTTCTCTGTAGGTTATAAATTATCCGAATTTCCTAATTTTCATTGGCAGTGTGTTAACCCCTCCGATGACGATAGCTAAAGCTGGCCATACATGGACCAATAAAAGCTGCCAGGGAGTTGGCAGTTTATCAGCCTGTGTATGAGACCCTCAGGGAGTCCTTGGTGATGCAGTGAACTCCCAACAGTCCTACATGGGCCCTCCATAATGATCCAATGTGCATGAGGCCCTCAAGGGGCTCTGGCTGATGCAGTCAACTCCAGACAGTCATACATGGGCCCTCCATAGTGATCCAATGTGTATGAGGCCCTAAGGGGGTTCTGGGTGATGCAATCAACACCCGACTGTCCTACATGGGCCCTCCATAATGATCCAATGTGCATGAGGCCCTCAAGGGGTTCTGGCTGATGCAGTCGACTCCAGACAGTCATACATGGGCCCTCCATAGTGATCCAATGTGTATGAGGCCCTAAGGGGGTTCTGGGTGATGCAATCAACACCCGACTGTCCTACATTGGCCCTCCATAATGATCCAATGTGAATGAGGCCCTCAGGGGGTTCTGGTTGATGCAGTCAACTCCGGACAGTCCTACATGGGCCCTCCATAATGATCCAAAGTGCTTGAGGCCCTCAGGGGGTTCTGGCTGATGTAGTAAACTCCCGACAGTCGTACATGGGTCCTCCATAATGATCCAATGTGCATGAGGCCCTCAGGAGGTTCTGGCTGATGCAGTCAACTCCCGACAGTCCTACATGGGCCCTCCATAATGATCCGATTGGGGCCAAATGATAGGAACATCCTGATTTACAGCCATGGCATTGGCGGTCAGATCAATTAAAGATCCCCTTGTTTGGATCTTAGAATATATACTCATCTTAGCTCAAAAAGAAGTAGGAATGATAAAAAAATTTAATCTTTTCAACAAGGGTTTTTTTTTCACCCCCACCCCTCCAAATTCCCACCTACAGCTTACACTAACAAAAGGCAGAAGAGACACGGCTCAATACAATGAATAACAAAAGGCTGAGCCTCTTTTTCTTGCTAATAGGTCTGAAATCTTCTTTAAAAAAAGGAACACCAACAGCAGCACATATTTGTCTATAGCCCCAAATCCTCATAGGGGCAGCATCTTTTGTGGGGATTGGCTTGTGTTGCAAGATAATTGTGTGTTTTGCCTGAGTTCACAGATTATTCCCACACATCAAATATACAAAGGCAGTTGCTGACACAGGCAAAGCAGATAATCCCACCCGTCTCCACCTCGGGGTTGTATCAGCACCCTTCCTTAAATCCAGGGCCCCCTCCTACATAAACAGTGTCCTGATCTTCATCCTGTTGTGGCCCTCACGCTGCACAAAGTCTGGCTAGTTCCTGTACAGGCCACAGCGGGATCTCTAATTAATTATGAATGTGGAATTAAAGGACAAAAAAAATCCGCCGGGGGTGTCAGTCAGATCCAGATTGGCAATCTGTTGGTTCTGACAAATGCCAGAGTGGCTGCTTTAAATTGCCATAGGCACTCACTATTTATTGGACTAGTGGGGGGGCTGTTTGGACCTCTGTGTACCTTAAATTCCATGGCCTATTTGAACAGAGAAGTTTCAACCCTAGCCTATAGGGCACTTTATTGCCATCTTTAATCTTGTCCCAGGTATCCCTTGAGCCACCATAGCACCTCATTGGATATTACTGTGCATGTCCACATCTTATATCATCATATTTAAAAAGTCCCCCAGGCTGAGGGTAGGTGGTCAGTCATTTTAATCAATGGGGATGCCCAACAACTGGCTGACCTTTTAGCAGTTTTTTCTTTAAAAAAACATGTTACAGGTTTTATCCCTGTGTGGGCACAAACAAAATTTTGTAGTGTGCTCCCATGAACCCAGTTTATATTGGTACCAGGGGTGCCAGGGACAAGTTAAAACATGACAGTGCGTCTCCCTGAAAGAAAAAGGCCAGTCATTAACTTTAGTCAATGAGAGGTGCTTCATCTTCCAACACTTTTTTCAGTTCAGTTGGTTTCAGACAGTTCACCAGAAATAATTTTTTTTCCCAATTACTTTCAATGTGTGACTGTTTTTCTAATATTGAAGTGCAAAGTTTAATTTTTCACCTTCTAAAGCAGCTCTGGGGAGGGGTCGCCGACCCTGTGAACTGTTCTAAATTGATACATTTAGTTGCAGGGCCGGAACAATGGGTAGGCAGGGTAGGCACGTGCCTAGGGAGCAAAGCTGGGGGGGGCAGGCACGTACCTGCTCTGTCGCCTACCCCACGTCCAGTCCCGTGTCTCCCCGACTGCTGCTGCTAGTTTGTGCGTAAATGTCCACCTGTGCATGCGTGCACGTCGTTTTGCACATGCATGCTCGAGCACGCGCTGTGACCGGTCAGGTTGCCTGGGGCGTCTGCCCGGATTGGACCGGCTCTGTTTAGTTGGTCCATTTCTTCTCTTTGTCCCTGCTGAGCAGAATCCCTGAGTTTCATTAAAGGCAGCTGTTAGAATTGATACAATAGTTGCTAATATTCTACAGATACTGCTGAGACATGTATTAACTAATGTTGCAAAATTATAACAGTTTTAAGTCTGCCCCTGAATTACTGAGCTGCCAGATTTTAACACTTTTTTACACCTTTTTTTTTGGCAAAACGGTAAAAAATAAAAAATGCAAAGTAATTGAAAAAAGTTTTTATTTCTGGTGAACAATCTGAAAACAATTGAACTGAAAAAAGTGTTTGGAAGGTGAACACTGCCTTGGAGCTCCGCTGCACTACTCTGCATGAAGAAGTGCGATTGACATTTGGGGACACTTTGTGCAATAATGCCCTATGTGGGGAGAAGGCATGGAGTGGGGACTATGGGGGGGGCTAGGGGATGAGGTTTTTCTCATTGCGGGTTTAGTTCTCCTTTAAGTTACCCTTAGAGTTTTTCCACTTTTTGTTCTCCTTTAAAGAACAAGAAGAGTGAAAATCACAGCGCTTAAAAGTTAGGCACCCCAGTGGCTACAATGGCAGCCCATGTAGTGGTCGTCTGGCCTGGGGTATACTCCTAACACAGTATAGTAAGATTTATCATTTCTACTACACAAATGCATGATCCCCTATAACTAACTGTGCTTCATCCTAAACAGTTGAAAGGCCAAAGATGTCGTTGCTGGCAATATACCTAGGTGGGTACATTTTTGTAGCACAGAGAAGAACCGTTCTGGGGGAACAAGTTTAGCCACCGTAATGCCTGCCATGCCCATCACAGCATAAGGTTTGGCCTTGCCTGCAAAAATCTAACAGACGCCATGCCTGAATTCCGACAGAAAGGAAATCCAGACAAGCTGGCATCATTTAGCAGTGAATCTGGCAGAGCCAAGACTGGCACAAGGCCTTCTGGGAAATACAGATACTCAGATAAGAGACAGTGCAGCACAGCGGGGGGTGACATTTAGGCCGGCGCTTGACAAGTCCAACTGTCAGTTTGTGGGTAAGTATCAACTGCAACTTGTTAAAGGCCCAGTTCGCAGGATTTCACATCATTATATGTATCTATAAACAGATGCTGCCACCTCACATATCAATTTCACTGAACCTGTCCTACATATATTGTATGCCCACCGCATTCCAAAACAAGTACAATATACACACACAAACTGGCTTAGTACCAGCTCTTTGTCGACCTGCCATCACTGCTATGCATGCATAAACATAGGGATCTGTACCCAAATATTCCTAGTTTTAGATATGCCAAAATAAACCTAACACTCATTAGAATTCCAAACACTCTCAGTATTCATTTACCCCCAAGCAACAGCCTATACAATGTCCACATATAAAAAGAGATGAAATGTGCTACTTAGCCAGCCTATGCAATGCCATATATACAGGTTCACACAAAAAAAGGTCCAAGCAAAGCCCAGCTCTTAGAGCCATTTTATAGCCTAGGCCATATAACACCAATAAGTATATAAATACATTATGCAGAATACATAGGGCAGGAATTCCACCCCCATGCCCAGGCAGTGGGTGGGTACTGCCACTGCCAGGGACCAAATATTGTCTTGCATCCCAAGGAGTGGGAAAGCCCAAAAGGCCCTTACTAAAAAAGGAACAACTGCAGCCCTGTGTATATAGACAGAGCCAGGCTCGGACTGAGAGTCAAAATAGGCCCTGGCATTTCATGTACACAGAGGCCCAAGTAGCCCATAGGGCCAGACATTGCCCAGGGAAAGTAATATCTAAATATATCTACAGGCTTTCCAGTGGCCCTTGCCATCCCCCAGACTATGCACTGCCCAGGCCCAGACTGGCGATCTGTGGATTGTGGCAAATGGCAGAGGGGCTGCTGTAAGATGCCATAGACACTCACTTAAATGGGCTGGAGGGGGGTTATTTGGGCCTCTGTGTACTTGAAATGACAGGGCCTATTTTGAATTCCAGACCAGACCTGGCACTGCCCAAATATAAAGATGTAACCACTGGCTTCCCAGTGCCCTTGCCACCCCCATTGTAATATAGAGGCAAAGAGAGCTCCCAGCAGCCCTTGCCAATCACCAAAGGTAAGTAATAGCCACCCATACACACAAAGGGCTCCCAACATGCCCTGCTATAGAAGCCAGCAGGCCTAGCCTTGCCCACACACAGATATAATAGTCACATATACACGGGCTCGTGCTATAGCAAAAACAGCCACATTTCCCAGCATCCTCCCCTGGCAAACAGCAGTTAGTACAGAAGATAAAGGGAGTGAATACAGAGAGATGCAGAGGTTTCCCAACAGCCCCCGGGTACAGAGCACATCCCTCCCACCTGTCATCCCCTCACAGACACAGCCCGTGCCACTACCTACCTCTCCGGGGAATGAATGGACAGGTGCCGGTGAGGATCAAATCAATACAGGGGCGGCCGGGGTGGCCTTCATGACAACCGGCTGCTCCCAAACACACACACACACCGAGCCGGCAGGGCCGCCAGGGGCAGAGCGGGGAGGAGCCGGAGACCCCTCCCTCCTGTCACCGGGGCTCTTCCTCCCCCTTAGCGGCAGCTCCTGTCACAGTCCGTGCTGGGTAGAGGGCCACCCTTCCGTGCTGGGTAGAGGGCCACCCTTCCCGCCCAATCCCCCCGCCGCCGCCACCGACCCTCCTCCTTCTTCTTTTTCCCCTCCCTCAGGTGCGGGTACGGAGACAGAAACATACAAGGATTCTCTGGCCACTGAAATACGCATGCGTGTCGAGTTCCTACTGCTGTAGATGGGGAATCCGTCTTGCGTTAGGGCGCATGCGCATCACGATGTCCGCTTTCTGGCATTCGCATGGGCAGAACAGCACTAAAGCTCTTGCTAACAGGCCAACGGCGCATGTGCAGAAAGGACAGCCTTTACCTGCGCTGTGGAATGATGCGCTTCCCGCGCCGCGCCTTTTGAAGAGTGCCCGCCTCCCTGCTTGTTCCCAGTCACACTTCTTGCAGTTTGTGCCATTTTAGTTCATCATCCCTTATACTACATGAGTAATACTCAGAGTTTCCTGTATAACTCAGCCTGCAGCCTTGTGCCTTTATATGGTCACAGAACCCCTCAGTAACTTCTAATATCCTTATCATTTACAGTAGGGGTACATTATCCCTTATAATACATGAGTGATACTCAGAGTTCCCTGTATAACTCAGCCTGCAGCCTTGTGCTTTTATATGGTCACAGAACCCTTGGGGCTCATTTATCAACACTGGGCAAATTTGCCCATGGGCAGTTATCTATAGTAACCAATCAGTGATTAGCTTTTTAAAGTCAGCTGCAAGTAGAACAACAAGTACAGCAATTTGATTCGTTGCCATGGGTTACTGCCCATGGGCAAATTTGCCCAGTGTTGATAAATGACCCCCACTTCTAATATCCTTATCATTTACAGTAGGGGGTACATTATCCCTTATAATACATGAGTGATACTCAGTTCATTGTATACCTCAGCCTGCAAACTTGTGCCTTTATATGGTCACAGAACCCCTCAGTGACTTAAGAGGACACGTGAGGCTTGGATATTACTGGTCTATGAATAAGTACTGGAGTTGTACAAAATGCATGATATCTTAAAGGAGAAATCAACCTGTTCTGAAAATAACCCGTACCCCCCCACCCAGTGGCGGAACTACCGGGGGAGCAGGGGTGCGAGCGGGCCAAGGCCCGCACCCCCTCAGGGCCCCCCGGCAGTCCGTTCGCCGCTGAAAATGCGGGCAAATTCGGCGCTACGGAGGGGGCGGGCCCGGCTGCGAGTCACGCACCAGGGCCCGCCCCCCTCAATGAACGCTACTGCCCCCCAGGTAGACCCCCCTCCCTCCTCCCCCCAGACTAACTACCCCCCTCTGGGAGATGCAGATTCCATCTTCGGCGTCCTCGGTAAGATGACTGCGAGATCAGCAATTTCCGTGTAATTCCGTGCATGCACAGTTGCGCAAACCAGCAAAGTGCTCCAACTGCGCATGCGCAGAAATACCGATCTTCCAGTCAGCTTACAGAGGATGCAGAAGATGGACAGGTGGAACTTCGCTGGAAGAATCTGCATCTACCCGGGGGGGTAATTAGTCTGGGGGGAGGAGGGAGGGGGGTCTACCTGGAGTGGGGGCAGTAGCGTTCATTGAGGGGGCGGGCCCTGGTGCGTGACTCGCAGCCGGGCCCCGCCCCCCTCCGTAGCGCCGAATTTGGCCGCATTTTCAGCAGCGAACAGACTGCCGGGGGGCCCTGAGGGGGTGCGGGCCCTGGCCCGCTCGCACCCCTGCTCCCCCGGTAGTTCCGCCCCTGGGTGGGGGGGTACGGGTTTTTTTCAGAACAGGTTGATTTCTCCTTTAAGATATCATGCATTTTGTACAACTCCAGTACTGATTTCTCCTTTAAATGCATTTCTAATTTATCTTTAGTTTTGGATTTTTAGTTTGCCCCTCACTTCCGTGGGCTTTATTCTGTCCGCTTTGGCCTTATTGACTTGCCATACACACCCCCCATTAATAGTTTGGCAGATATTACTGTTGCCTGGGCAAGTGTAGCCACAATTCTCCCCTCCTCCTTTGTGGGTTTTAGTTGCCCTTGAAGATTTTTTGAGAAACCCAAGTGCCATTTGGAAACATATGAATGTAGAGCTTCTCAGGCTCTATAGGTTAAGTGGACTTTTATTAGTTGCCTTTTTTTTATTTACAGTCTGGTATTTACATTTGTTTTTCAGTTATTTCCACAGATAAATACACTGTCATGAACACCCAAGCAAGTGGCATCTTGATATTGCAGTGTGTATACAGGGCCACCATCAGGGGGGCACAGGGAGTACTACTGTCTGTACTGGGCACTTTTCGAAATAGCCGGGCCCCCCTTGACAGCGCAGTGCCACATCGCCTCGCCTCTCCTGATTCGCGTACAGCTGAACAGCCGAAGTCTGGAACGAAAAGACCAGAAGTCACAAAAACAGCTATAATTGAAGTTCTGAAGTGGCGAAAAGATCCGAAGTCACGAAAGGAGGTGAAGTTGAAGTACCGAAGCCACAAGTTCAATTCTACTGAACACCAAAGTGTGTTTTTTTCTTTTTTTAATCCCGTGGCCACCAATGTATTATTTTAATACTCTATAGGTCCCTGCCTATATTCTCTGGGGCCCCCAATTTTTTTTAATTTGTAAGGGGGTCCCTGGCGCCAATGATTTCTTAAAAAATATTCTCGGGGGCCCTAGCGCCAATGATTTCTTGAAAAATATTCTCTTGGGCCGCATTTTTATTTTAACTTGTAAGGGGGGGGCTGGCACCAATGCTTTTTTAAAAAAACTTTTATGGGCGGCCCTGGTGCCGATGTTTTTTTTTTTAATTTATAGGGGACCCTGGTCACCAATTATTTTTTCTAACTTGAAGGGGGGCCCTGACCACCACTTTTTAAAAAAAAACTTTTATGGGGGGCCCAGGAGCCACAGTTTTTTTTAACTTATAAAGGGGCCCTGACCATCAATAGCTTTTTATAACTTGTATGTGTGGGGGGTTACCTTTTTTATCACTGATGTCTGTGTGGTCTTTTAACTGTGGTGTGGGCGGGGTTCGAAAATGCTGTTGTACGGGGCCCCGTGATTTCTAATAGCAGCCCTGTGTATAATACAGCCGGCATGAAGAAATCAGCTTTACTGCTTCCAAAATACTTGACTTTGATAAGACCATAAGACATTATAAAGGTACGGGTATGGGACCTGCTATCCAGAATGCTCGGGACCTGGGGTTTTCTGGATAATGGATCTTTCAGTAATTTGGATCTTCATACCTTAAGTCTACTAGAAAATCATGTAAACATTAAATAAACCCAATAGGCTGGTTCTGCCTCCAATAAGAATTAATTGGAATTAATTATATTTTAGTTGGGATCAAGTACAAGGTACTGTTTTAATTTTACAGAGAAAAAAGAAATAATTTGTAAAAATTTGGATAACATGAAGTCTATGGAAGATTTCCGTAATTCTGAGTTTTCAGGATAACGTGTTTCCGGATAATAGATCCCATACCTGTATATACCTTTACAATATGTCCTGTTTTGTCATTTCTGACTCCAGCTTCACCCTGTGCTGTTCTGTAAAATACTTTCAGATGAATAAATGACAAGTACATTATGTTCAGGGCAATCCCTAAATACATTTAATTCAGTTACTGCAGCACCATCATTACAGGAAACATACTTCTCAGTGAGCAGCCATTCAAAGCATTTATAGTAATTATATTAGTGGCATTAGCAGCCAGATCCAATCACCATTCTATGTTCATTTTCAACATAGAGTGTTAACTCAATTACTAGATATTAGGGGTAACATTTATAGCACGGGCAGGTAAATTTGTACATTTGTGGATTATTTTCCTTTTGGGAAGGATGATGGTGCAGGGCTCCCTCATCAGGGCTCGCAAATCAAGTTTAGGGGGAAATGTAACTGCTGAGTGCATGGGTTTTTAAGGCAAGGATCACATCCATTGTGTACGGCATTCTGCAGCTTCCTAATGCTACGCCATTCAGCCACCCTAGCACATACACAGTGATTTACGGGATATCTGCTGCCAAATGTTTGTATCTAGCCTGAGAAACCAGCCCCTTGTCTCCATGGCAACAACCAGTGTCTGCATCATCATGACTGCCTGGTGTGATGACATCATAGGAAGACAAAAGGATGCTAAGGGTCGGGCCCATGAGCAGTAACACACACTTAGGAGAGGGGGCGGGGAGAGAGAAATGCACAGAACATTCATCAGCATGATTAATGGCTGCTAATTAGAGAACGAACTCTTCTACTACAGTCTTGCAGTCAATACAAGATTTTTTGAAGGCTGCAACTCCCAGCATCCACAAAGCATAGGGTAGACAGGAACTGTAGTCCATTGTCAAGCTATTGCTGCAGACTGGCAGGGTTGGGAGCATATTGAGTCTCTCTGAGGTGGCTGTTTAGGATTAAACCTTTAGATACTTTTGTTTCTTGTCCTTTCAAATGATGCAGAATAAAAGGAAAGTCTTTTTTTTAAATAATTCTTTCATTGAAGAAATCTCAAATAAAGTATATCTTAACAATTATTGTGATACATTTTGTTCGTATGTGTAAATGAAGAAAACCAATAAAATAAGCATAGAGTACAATCAATCTACATTGCTGTGTCATTCTTTCCCAGGATCATGGGGTGTTGTGTTATTAGAATTTTAGGATTAGGAGCTGTGGTTGTATAGGGCACCTTTGTGTCTAATGCAATGTGTAGGGTGCAAGAAGAGAATACCTTGGGACGAGCCCTCATCCATCATCCTCCAGGCCCAGCCATGGCCCCAGATATTTTCGAATTTTTGTGGACAGCCTCTTCTCACATATGTCAGTTTATATAGTGGAGCGGCCTTGGGGATGAGGTCTTCCCATAGTGCAAGCTTGCGTTGGGCCCTCGGGAGTGTCCATTTTCATGCAAATGTTTTTTTCGCATACATACAGAGCAGGGATAGAAGGGTTTAGACTGCTTTTCTTGGGGACAGCTCTTCAACTTGATTGAGCAAAAGTTTGTCGAGTCTAGGGGGATTGGTATGTCTAGTCTGCCCCAGATCTGTTGTGTGACCATAGACCAGAATCTGTGGGCGGAGGGATGTGAAGGAAAGTTGATCAAACCCCCCCCTGGTTTATGGGACAGTTCTCATTTATGTCCGGGTTCAGCTTGTGGAGGGGGCATATGCAAATTAGGGGTCGGATTCGATTCGGTATTCGGCCGAATCCTTCACAAAGGATTCGGGGGTTCGGCCGAATCCAAAATAGTGGTGCATCCCTATAGAATATATTAGCCCCTGAGTCATGGTCTCCAATACCTCTTGCCAAACCTTCATTTTTGATACCGGAGACATTACTTTGCCATTTGTTATGGAGCTTACCCAGAGCGGGGCCACCCACCAGTGCCACTTATAGAACAATGATAAAGGTTTCCTTAATTCAGGATTATATATTCAAATCTCAGAGGTTCCATGTTAATGGAATGGAAGTGTTGAATAAAGAATGTAGTGTTGCCCTGCACTGGTAAAACTGGGGTGTTTGCTTCAGAAACACAACTATAGTTTATATAAACAAGCTGCTGTGTAGCCATGGGGGCAGCCATTCAAACACAGGATACACAGTATATAACAGATAAGCTCTATAGAATCCTGTTGTATACTACAGAGCTTATCTGTTATCAGCTATGTATCCGGTTCCTTTTTCAGCTTTGAATGGGGCTGCCTGCTATGGCGATATAAACTATAGTAGTACTTATCTGTTATCTACTGTGTATCCTGTTCTTGAATGGCTGCCCCCATGGCTACACAACAGCTTGTTTATATAAACTATAGTAGTACTTATCTGTTATCTACTGTGTATCCTGTGCTTGAATGGCTTCCCCCATGGCTACACAGCAGCTTGTTTATATAAACTATAGTAGTACTTATCAATTATCTACTGTGTATCCTGTGCTTGAATGGCTTCCCCCATGGCTACACAGCAGCTTGTTTATATAAACTATAGTAGTACTTATCAATTATCTACTGTGTATCCTGTGCTTGAATGGCTTCCCCCATGGCTACACAGCAGCTTGTTTATATAAACTATAGTAGTACTTATCTGTTATCTACTGTGTATCCTGTGCTTGAATGGCTTCCCCCATGGCTACACAGCAGCTTGTTTATATAAACTATAGTAGTACTTATCTGTTATCTACTGTGTATCCTGTGCTTGAATGGCTTCCCCAATGGCTACACAGCAGCTTGTTTATATAAACTATAGTAGTACTTATCAATTATCTACTGTGTATCCTGTGCTTGAATGGCTTCCCCCATGGCTACACAGCAGCTTGTTTATATAAACTATAGTAGTACTTATCAATTATCTACTGTGTATCCTGTGCTTGAATGGCTTCCCCCATGGCTACACAGCAGCTTGTTTATATAAACTATAGTAGTACTTATCTGTTATCTACTGTGTATCCTGTGCTTGAATGGCTTCCCCCATGGCTACACAGCAGCTTGTTTATATAAACTATAGTAGTACTTATCTGTTATCTACTGTGTATCCTGTGCTTGAATGGCTTCCCCCATGGCTACACAGCAGCTTGTTTATATAAACTATAGTAGAGTTTCTGAAGAAAACAAACCCATTGTAACAACGCAGGCCAACAGGGCAATTATATTGTCATTAATTTACTTTCATTTGTTAGTATTACTGTTCTTTTAATAGAGAATTATACAAATTCCTGTTGGAATAGCGTTCCCTACGTTATACACCATCTCCCTATGTATGCTTATGCTTTTGCCTTTGCAGTGATGTTTAACGATCAACTTTAATGACGGTAGTGCATCACCAGCTCTGCTAGTGTTCCCTTGGGCTCAAAGTAATAAAGCTGCATAATGTTCCCCACCGTGGTTGGATTCAGTGTGCACCTTACAGATACTAGTACAACCTGCTGGTCCTTTAGATCGGTGTATGACTACGGATGCACCCTTGTCATTTCGAAACCGAACATGGAGAAAAGGAGAAAATGGCACAAAGTGTATTTGCATTCGCCAGGCAGTACAGAAACCAGTGTAGCGGGCGAGAGGTTTATAGCCATGCAGAATGTTGATACAATATGTTTCAGGTTTTGAAGGGGTGCTCTGGCAATCCGAGCCCCTTGCACTAGCATCACCTTTAAGTGAAGGCATTGGCATATTCAGATCTGATTTTTGACCAGCTGAGCGAACAAACAAAAAGCAGCCATCTGCTCTGTCAAGCATTCCTCTATCTGACAGCTCCGCCGTCGGGGAGGGTTGCGAGTCAATGAGGCATTAAGGAACCAGTCACCCAGTGGGCAACAGAAATCAGCCCAATTTAATAAAAACATGGTTAACACTCTTGTTACCAGACCTTCGACTGCCGGCATTACTTAAAGCCAACAACAGCTCCAAGTAATTGATCTCCTCAAAGCCAACGTGACATAGCAAAAATAATATTCAGTGCCGACCTGCCTATTCGGCTCATATCCCGTGGTTTTACAGCATTAAGCAAGGACGGACTCGGGCCACAATGCAACTGTTTCTCTGAATTATTAAACTTCAATTACAATTTTTTAGCTCATGTATAATTAATGTACTATCACTTAAAAAAAAAAAAAATATTGGGGCAAGGAAATAAGTGACCTTAAAGTTGATGTTTACCTTAAAATTTAATTTTATGATGTTGATGACAGTGATTGGAAACGGACTCTTTTTTAAATTCTGTTGTAATGAAATAATTTGCCATGGAGGTCTGCATTTTGGAAATTAAATTCCCTGGTTGCTAAGATTTAAGTTACCCTAGCAACCAGGCAGTATTTTATGAATGAAGATATTGTACATTGCTCGGAAACCTAAGATTACTCCCATTATCACAAATGCTAGACCTTAGACCGTGGCCCCACTTTCCAAACTATTATTCCTCCTCTCCTCACTCAACCTCTTTATTCTCCTTATCTTTTATATCTACTTACTATAGTCTTCCATTATTAAAGGGGTTGTTCAATCCTGACAACGGTTCTTTTTCACTACACCTGTGAGTGCTCCTAACTCTATTTATTTGCTTTCCTCTGAGGAGCACCCGGGATTTGATCAACTGAGGGTGAGTGCCGGTGAATCATATGACTATATATATATATATATATATATATATATATATATATATATATATATATATATATATATATATATATATATATATATATATATATATATATATATATATATATTTATATATATTTATATATATATATATGTTGGCATAACATAAAAAAGTCAGATAATTCATATTCTCATTCTGCATTATTCATACTTCTGGTCTCTCAGCGATACTCTAACGCAGCAACTCCTTGATAGCTGCATGCGGACAATGCTGATTTAGATCCGGGCTACATTCCCAACCAATATATTAAGGGGGAAAAATTCCAAGATCTTAGAGTCTGGCAATTATATTCATGTTAGTGATGCCTTTTATTCTCCTGCTTTTAATCGCCTGCTTTTATTCTCGTTACAGATTTCCTTTACAAGGCCTGGGATAGGGAAGTTCACACTATGACACTGGACAGTGGTAAGAGGAGATGTTTCCTTATTACACAGTATTTTGCTAATAGGGATGCACAGAATCCAGGAATCCTTGTGCCTGGCCGAACCGAATCCAAATCCTAATTTGCATATGCAAATTGTGGGGAGGGCAGGATTTCACATGACTTTTTGTTACAAAACAAGGAAGTAAAATTTTTTTTCCGACTTTTTCCTTCCCTGCCCCTAATTTGCATATGCAAATTAGGATTCAGATTCAGTTCGGGATTCGGCTAAATCTTCCAAGATGGATTCGGCCGAATCCAAAATAGTGGATTCAGTGCATCCCTAATTGCTCATTTCCATTAATGAGCAGAGCCGGAGTCGGCGCAGCATATTGACATTTCCTAAACTGTTTGCAGAGACAATGTTTCTATGCCCACATTGATTTTCACATGTGCATTGTGCAGAGGCAAGCAGGAAGAAATAAATATTAATGGCCCATTTGTTTAATACTCAGTAGCTGTCCCACTTCACTCCAACGGTCACGCTGAGTTGGCTGAATGACTAATCCTTTCTGCCTGGACCTGAGAATGTGCAGAATATCTTTGTGACGTCACAATCCCAAATAACTATTACAGGCTATTCAATGGTCTCAGCAAGTCTTGTGAATAAATGGTCTACTGTACCCAAAAAGTTATAACTTACATAGAAATTTCAGCTACATTTTGCTGCATAAGTGGCGTGTCATATGACCTGTACCTGGCCTACTGTGCCCACATAATCAGGGTTAGTGCACTGATGCCTGGCAGATTATGCCACCACTGGGGGTCCTCTTATAAATATAGACTTTAGCAGTGTAGTTAGTTAAAGAAAATTTATTTTATTTTTAGATTTCTCTCTTGCTACAGGCTAAATTTAATTTCCATTAGATACTGTGCGATGCACTTAAACGCCCCCTAATAAGTCTGAGTGTTTCCGATGATCGGACTCAAGTTGTGGCTGGCATTTTTTGGGGTTCCTAGCGTCAGTTTTGCAATCTATTCATCAGAGCACATGCAGTTGCATTTGTAAAAGAGCTTGTGTCCAAGACAATGTAAACAATAGTGCTTCTAGTGGCCATAAATTAAAATACATTTTTTATTAAAGACTAATGACATCTCTTACCCATTTATATTGTTTAAAGGGGAACTATCGTGAAAATGAAAATGTAATATAAACTTCATCATACTGAAATAAGAACCTTTCTAAATACAATCAATTAAATATTCTGTGCTGCTTCTGAAATAATAACGTTTATCTTCACTATCCCTCTCTCAGCATCTGTTTCTTTTCATTCTCTCTTCATTCAGGAGTTGGGTGTCAGATATTCATTGACAATTAGATGCTGAGAGAGGAATAGTGAAGATACACTTCGTTATTTCAGAAACAGTACATCATTTTTAATTGAGTATATTTAGAAAACTTCTTATTTCAGTATGCCGAAGCTTATATTAAATTTTCATTTTCACAATAGTTCCCCTTTAAAAAAGAAAAATATACGCCCTTTTTTGACAAGAGCTCATTCATTTGGGTTTATGAAAAAAAAAAAGGTGCCTAAATACTATCTAAACATTCAGAAATAGATACATAATTCGAAAGATTGAAAGCCGTGTCAGACTGATACTAGGATAACTCCCGGTGGGCCCACGTATCAGTGGACCCTCTTGCCTATTTCATGGTCCTTACTTATTTCTTTATGGGAGAAAAAAAGTGTAATAATGGAAGAATATAGTAAGTAGATATAAAAGACCAGGTGTTACGTATGGAATCCCAGACCTAGAACAAACCCCAAGGTCCTGGCCTCGACTCACACTTCTGCCTATAACATTGCCTTTTTATTTGAGAGGAGCCCTCCGCTACTCAGATGCCGCCAGGTCTGAAAGTGGAAGAACAGGGAACTAGGAGCGTAGTCATGGAACAGGCAGAACACCAATCTGGCAGAGCGGTACCAAATAAGGAGACAAGAGGGTAATTGAGGTCACAGGCCAGGTCAGACACATCAGTAGCGCAGTACAGAATCTGTTGGGCACTGGATTATTGGCTGCGGCCCCATTAAATATTTGGATTGCGCGCCAAGTGCGGTGACATCAGACGCATCGCTCACGTTACAACACAGAAGTGGCGCGAGCATGTGTCATTTATGCATCAACATGTGAAGGAGGAGGACACGGAACGTTTCGATAGTGGGTCCAAGGTCTAAGTTCTGGGGCCCCACAATTTAAGGTTTTCTGGTGGCCCCCATGGTCTAAGGTTTTCTGGTGGCTCTGTGGTCTAAGGTTTTATGGTGGTTCTGTGGTCTGAAGTTTTCTGGTGGCCCCATGGTCTAAGGCTTTACTAGTGGGCCTGCGGCCTAAGGTTTTCTGGTGGGACCGCGGTCTAAGGTTTTCTTTTGGGCCCACTGTCTAAGGTTTTCAGGTGGGCCCACGGTCTAAGGTTTTCCAGTGCGTCCACAGTCTAAGGTTTTCTGGTGGGCCCTTGGCATGCCAGTCCAACACTGATTGAAAGGAAACCATGATAATATATATTTTCCTTGTACAAACTATTTCTCAAAGTGGCTCAAAGTGAGAAGGAGGAGGGCACGGAAAGTTTGGAAAGTGGGTCCACGGTTTTCTGGTGGGCCCACGGTCTAAAGTTTTCTGGTGGCCCCGCAGTCTAAGGTAATCTGATTCTGTTTTTCTGGTGGGCCCACTGTCTAAGGTTTTCTGGTGGGCCCATGGACTAAGGTTTTCTGGTGGGTCCACGTTCTAAGGTTTTCTGGTGGGTCCCTGGCATTCCAGTCCAACACTGATTGAAAAGAAACCATGTTAATATATCTTTTTTTTTTTTTTGCAGTCTGTGTCTTCTTCTGCATTCACTTTGTTGCCACCAGCTTTGTCGAAAAATGTTGTGACCAACATCTTGGATTTCAGAGTGCACTCAACACTTGTTTGTTGTACTCCATACAGGAGGTGGCCAGTGAGGGTGTGAGGGCCAACTTCAACTGACAACATTCTACCCAAAAGAAATGGCTACTATAAATGGGGCACGCACTTAGTAAGATTGTTGTGAAGTATTTGTAGTGTGTGCATGATGTAACTGGGTTGTTTCGCTGCAGGCTAAGGTGTATGCACGGATTTAAATGAAACAACAAAATCAGGTTTTATTGCAACATTTCATCTTTTAGTGCGTGTTTGAGAAGGTGTCTGACTCCTGCCTGTGACCCAATCACACCTGGCTGGCTTGGTTATACCAGAGCAGAGGATCAAGAAAAACAAGTAAATTTGAAAATACAATAGAACGCCACTGATATGACACCTGTATTTGGCAATGCTCAAGCACTGATACACCCAGTGCCCGGATCATGTAGATGTAGACTGTGTGGATTGTGGTTATCAAGCTTGAGGTACAGCGAATTATGTGAAGGAAGCCATTTCAGTAGCAGTGATTGAATGTGACACGTAGAAATCAGATGTGGCCCCTTACAAACATAAAGGCTCCTGAGCAGAACATTCACTTCCACAGCTTTAATAATTGGTTAGCGGTACCTTTTAGTTACGAAAACATCTACATTGTGTCAACAGTCTCTCCCTATTCGCTTCTATTGAGTCACCCATATACTATCTCTGCAAGCTGGCACCCGTCAGACATTCAAACAGAATAACCAATCGTTTTTATGCTTTATATGTTTTATGAGCACTCAGTCTGCCCATGTGCAGTATGGGTTTACTCCTGCGCATTCCATAAGTACACGGATTTCTGGATCAGGAACAGATGGTTTCTGTAATTTGCAAGTAGTGAGTAAGACATTGGAGGTTCAGCACAACTGAATACTGCAGAATTCGCAAAAACTAAATTTTCTGCCCCCCCCAAGTAAAAAAAAAAAAACATTGGTGGTGTGGCCCCCCTACAAGTTTTTTTTATTTTATTTAAAAAAAAAACATTGGTAACCAGGGCCCCCCAAGTTAAAAAAAAAATCAGTGGCCAGGGTCCCCCCCCCCTACAAGTGGAAAAAAAAAATTAGTGCCCAATGATTTAAAAAAAAAAAAAAGACCATATAAATTCAGTGGAACTGACCTTTCTTCCGCCTCAGCTCCTTTCTGCAGCTTTCGGCGGCGGCTCGGCTCCTACTTTGGCACGGCTCAGTCCCTACTTCAGCTGCAGCTCCTACTTTGGCACGGCTCCCTCTTCAGCCCCTACTTCAGCTACAGCTCCTACTTTGGCACGGCTCAGCTCCTACTTTAGCATCAGCTACTACTTTGGCATGGCTTGGCTCCTTCTTGAGTGGCGGCACCTATTTTAGCACAGCTCAGGTCCTACTTTGGTACGGCTCCTACTTCAGTGGCGGCTCCTACTTTGCCACAGCTCCTACTTTGGCAGCTCCAAACCACGCCCCAATAACTAGCTACTGTCTGGTATCTTACAGAAGCCCCTCTGGCCAGTCCTGGTCTGGCCATAACTATGAAGAAGGCCAGGTGGGATAGGCTGTCTAGTGGCACATTAACTGTAGTTTCAATATTTTTCTGAAAAAATGTATCATTACATTATTTAAAGGGAAAGTAAAGGGAAAGTAAAGTCTAAAATAGAATAAGGCTAGAAATACTGTATTTTGTATACTAAACATAAACATGAACTTACTGCACCACAAGCCTAATCAAACAAATGATTTATGCTTTCAAAGTTGGCCACAGGGGGTCACCATCTTGTAACTTTGTAAAACATCTTTGCAAGACCAAGATTACGCACATTCTCAGTGTGGTGTGGGCTGCTTAGGGATCGTCATAACAGGGAAAAAAACAAAGCTGCTTGAGTTCTGCATGGCTGGGAAGTAAGGCGGAGGCTCCCCCTGCTGTTCATAAGTATGATTGTTTCCCTGCAGAGCAGTTAGGGACAGTCTGACAATTCCTATCCACAGCAGTAAATGAAGGAAGAATTTCACTGCATACAGTCAGGTTTCTTATAAAAACGGTACACATTTTTTAATTAAAGTAAATTGGAGATAGATTTCTTTTTCATTAAAGAAAGTAAAAATGGGATTTTATATTTTTGCCTTTACATGCCCTTTACGCCAGTAAGAAATAATTTACATTTTCACATACAATATATTTTAAAATACCCGAGTGGCTCATACTCTTCCTTCTCATCAAACAAGTGACATATTACTCTTTTCCAATATTATTCTACACACTTTTTTTGTCAAGTATCAAGAACGTAAGATTCCACCCTGTGGCCTTGTAACCCCAAATCTTCAATCTCCTAATGAGATTTACTCTGGATAAACCTCACCTCCTACTTGCCAAGAGATCTCACTCGGCACTCGCCTCCAGCTCTGAACAAACAATTATCCAGCCTGCCATAACACTGTAGGGCTTAGCTGGGCACAGGCAGCCTCTCAATAATCCACGTCACCTTCTATTCCATTTATAGGCATTTCATAGAATTAGAATATTAACAGCTAAAAAAAAAAGTCAGCTGAACTAACTGGATCATTATATCTGAAGAAATATTGTCTTCATCCACCTTGTTTTGTTCCAAGGGACACAGAGACATGAACACAGATCAGTATGGCAGAGAGCTCTTATAAGTACAGGTATGGGATTTGTTATGTGTAAACCTGTTATCCAGAAAGCTCTGAATAATAGAATTGATGTCTCCCATAGACTAATTTTATTGAAATAATCCAAATTTTAAAAATGATTTCCTTTTTCTCTGTAATAATAAAACAGTAGCTTGTACTTGATCCCAACTAAGATATAATTAATCCTTATTGGAGGCAAAACCAGCCTATTGGGTTTATTTAATGTTTAAGTGATTTTCTAGTAGACTTAAGGTATGAAGATCAAATTACGGAAAGATCGTTATCCAGAAAACCCCAGGTCCGGAGCAGTAGCATAACTGGATGTTACTGGGCCTCACAGCAAATTTCTTTTAAGGGCCCCCAATATAACCAGAGGTTGTCCTTTTTTACCAATATTTATTGAAATGGCTCATTAATAAGGGCCTCATGGGGCCCCCCCGCAGCAGCAGGATCTGCCTCCTCTGTAGTTACACCCCTGGTCCCGAGTATTCTGGATAACACAATATTTTCCCACAACGTATACGAAGGGAAGAAAAAGCATAAAAACGAGAGCCGCCTTTGCATAAAGGGGTTTTATTTTCCATGTAACACACATAAAGATGAACATTTGGACTAGCAATACCAAGGTTGGTGCAGTAGCAGAATTTAAAAAGTTTCTTTCTGAGGAAGAATTCGGAACTTGTGCATTTGTAGTTAAAGGAAGAGTAACGCCAAACATTGAAAATGTTTTAAAGTAATAAAAATATAATGTAGTGTTGCCCTGCACTGGTACAACTGGTGTGTTTGCTTCAGAAACTCTACTATAGTTTATATAAACAAGCTGCTGTGTAGCCATGGGGGCAGCCATTCAAGCACAGGATACACAGTAGATAACAGATAAGCTCTGTAGTACACAATGAGATTCTATAGAGCTTCTCTGTTATCTGTGTATCTTGTGCTTGAATGGCTAAACATGCAGCTTGTTTATATAAACTATAATAGTACTTATCTGTTATCTACTGTGTATCCTATGCTTGAATGGCTGCCCCAATGGCTACACAGCAGCTTGTTTATATAAACTATAGTAGTACTTATCTGTTATCTACTGTGTATCCTGTGTTTGAATGGCTGCCCCCATGGCTACACAGCAGCTTGTCTATATGAACTATAGTAGTACTTATCTGTTATCTACTGTGTATCCTGTGTTTGAATGGCTGCCCCCATGGCTACACAGCAGCTTGTCTATATAAACTATAGTAGTACTTATCTGTTATCTACTGTGTATCCTGTGCTTGAATGGCAGGGAAACACTACATTGTCATTCCTTTAAAGCACTTTTGGTGCTACTGTTCCTTTAAGGAAAGCGGCAGCAATGCACCGCAGTCTCACCCGATGTGTAACCCAGAGGAACTGATTGGTGCCATGCACTTCCCTCCCATAAAAATAGAACCTTTCCTGAATAGATCTCAGAAAAAGAATTTGCATAAAAACTAAAAATATTAAAAGTCTGCTCTCTCGCAGCAGGAGCGCAGTTGTATTATTCATCTCTTGGATAAAAACGATATAAAATCGATACAATAAATAAATTGATTCCGTTTTTGTTTTGTCCAGTAAACTGTGGAGCATATTAGTAGCAAACCCATGGATGCCCGGTGCCCTTGGATAAGCTGGTGACTTGCACAGAACTCTCAGCCAACATGCTTGGGGGATTTAAATACCACATTCTAAACATGTTTTTCTGGCCTTGCCTGTTGCGTTTTAAGAAAGCATAACAGTAGCAACACAACCCTAAATACGTTTTAGTGGGGGGTTATCTTGCCATCCAACCTAAAGGAAAGGAAATTCACAAAAAAAGCAACTAAATTCACAAGTTTAAGTAGTATTGAAAACAGGGTTTACTTTCCCTTTAAACAGTAATGCTGTTTTAAGTCACTCCGTCCTGTGATATGTATTCCCTCTCCATCTCTAAAGGTGACTATTGGTTAGGGCCCTCAGCAAGATTTTGGTATCCTCCCCTCCCATCAGTGAGTTCCCCCAAAAAGTCCAAGAGGCAATAAAGCTGTTAATTTTGTCGGGGGTGGGGGGTGGTAGAAAAACAAAAACCGAGAAGTGTCCTATGTGCGGTTTAAGGTTTGGAAAATCCTAGAGATCTGAAGCATCACAGGGCCCGTTTCTGGGTCGTTCATCCACTGAGTGCTGTTTAATGGGTTTTCGAGCATATCTTCAAAAGCTGCCAAAGGAATGCAGAAATGTTATTCTAGGAATAAAACAGGATATATATATATATATATATATATATATATATAATACACAAAAGCCATGAATATCCTGTAAATTATATCCTTATAAACGGTGAGTTCTGATGTCATCAGTTATAAACGGTTAGTTCTGATGTCATTTCTGTCACATGACTCACTGAAATTTGTGTATTATAATAAATAAAGTACCCCCAGTTGTAAAATATGAGGATATTAGAAGTTACCTCGGAGTTCCATGACCTGTATAAAAACACTCGGCCTTCGGCCTCGTGTTTTTATATGGTCATGAAACTCCTTGGTAACTTATAATATCCTTATATTTTACAAGAGGGGGTACTTTATTCACTATATATCTATATATAGGTATGGGATCCGTTATCCGGAAACCTGTTATCCAGAAAGCTTCAATTATGAAAAGGTCGTCTCCCATAGACTCCATTTTATCCAAATAATCCAAATTTTTACAACGATTTCCATTTTCTCTGTAATAATAAAACAGTAGCTTGCACTTGATCCCAACCAAGATATAATTAATCCTTACAGGAAGCAAAACCAGCCTATTGGGTCTGTTTAATATTTACATTTATACCTAAAGCTAATTTAAAGGCCAACAATGGCTAAAAAACAATTTTATTAGGCATAAATTTAATTTTTGAGTTTACATCCCCTTTAAGTGCTCCAAATACAAAGAGTGGGTAGGAAGAGTGTAAAGTGAAGGCACAACAGGGACACCACGGGGAAATAGATTATTATCTTTACAGAGCCTGACACCTAGTGGTCAGAGTTAAAATAACAGCTATACCCATTTAGCCCAGCACTGTACTTGTTGGCACTGTTGGACCATCTTTCAACAAAACACTTTAACAGGCGTCCACAAAGAAGGGCAAGACATGATATACAGTGTCTCTATTTTTGACTTGGCAGTTGTAATGCTAAGGATTAGGGAGGCCAAAAGGTGGCAGGGTCAGTGGCTTTTATGTTTAGGGAGAAAGCTGGGGGCTTCGGTCACTTCTCTTGCAAAAGTATATATAGCAGTGGATTAACTGGACACCAGATATCTGCTGCATGAGACCAGCTAAGTGACACTGGATAACGGCTGTTTTTTTGGTGAATTCCCATTGGCCTATTATAAATAATTCAGCCTTTGGCCTGGTCCCCTTTAGGTTAACATATTGGTCCGGCAGCCGCACACTCGAATCTGGATCTAATCCTTGACTTTGGGCCCATGGTAATGTCACCTTTGGTTTGTGTGTTTCCAGGTTAAGGGATAGGACGGCAAAAAAAAGAAGCAGATGGACTTGCTCAGAGCTGCCTAGTTTGTCAGGCCATGAATATCGGGTGCAGTAGTTCCAAAAATAATACGGTTTGGGAAAAGCTTCCGTTTGTATTTGCATTTAGACTTTATGTACAGGAGCTTCCATGTTGCCTGCTTTGGCCGTGGTACTGCAATATGACAGCCTCAATGAGACATACACCTCACCTGCTAAAAGTACAACCAGGGGGATATTTATTTTTCTTTCTGATGCTTGCACTCTTGCCATTAAAGGAGAAGGAAAGGCAATTTATACTTGGGGGTGCCAAAAACAGAAACCTGCACCGGCCCGGGGGTTCTGCCAGCAAACAGCACGGGGTGATCCTCTTCAGACGCATTTGCAGCATAATGACTTTTTCGCTAAAGTTCGAACTTTCGCTCTATTGTGCATGCACAGCCGCAAGCTGGAAGAAGAAGAGGATCACTGGTGGTGTTCGCTGGAAGAACCTCAGGCCGGTGCAGTTTTCTGCTGATAGTCGCACCAGCCCGGGGTGTTTGCATATGAATAATAGGGTTCTGATTCGGTTTGGCCAGGCACAAGGATTTGAATCCTGCTGAAAAAGGCTGAATCCTTAACCAAATTCTAGACTATGTCATCAGGGCAGTGGGTACACTTGTATTGAGCCCCACTATGCCAAGGACCCCCCCCTCTCCCTTGTTGTTAGGCTTACAGATAAAACTGCTTAGCAATAAAATAACTGACGTGGTGAACCATTGTTTCTAGGGTCTGTGACCTTATGTAACCAGATAGCACAAAAAGTTTCACTTTACAGAAAAGCAAGTGAAAAGCCGATCTTTAGACAAGTTCCCCATTAAGGACATGTATGATACAGCACAGCTCCAGGACCAACTACATTTATTTTTACCCATCATGAAACATGAACTCTGATTAAGACGCTCGCTTGCATCATCAGTGGCCTGATCCTTTCACGAGGTACAGTATGAAATGATCTCCTGACACCCATTCAACATAGTGAGAGTCAACCTGGCACACCCACTACTCAGTGTTCCATTCTGCTTGGGGCCGTGGAAGTGTCCCTATCTCAGTCTACACCTCTGACCTTACACAGCTGATGGGCAATTCACTAGGTGGAAGAAAACAAACAAGCAATACTGTTAACAAAGCGGTACTTACCTAACAGTGTTTTAGGATTAGTTAGGCCTAGCTGTACTACAGGGTTATCGAGAATGGCTTGAAATAACGGGCTAGTCGTTTCAATCCCCTTGTCCAAGTCCTCCGGCGATGGCTTCCGGTCACCCAACAGCCACTCACACTGCAGCAACAAACGCTGGTTAGACAGGTTTCTGCCCCCACAAGTCTGTTTCCCAAAAGCAGATACATTGCTCTGTATGTTAATCACAGCATGAGTCCAACTGTTACGCACTACCCACAAGCACTACCACGTCTAAAGACAGCAGTCCTGCAGGTGTAAGTAGTGTAATGTAGTTGCCCAGGAAGCGCTGGACATAGCCTGGTGTTCAGTGTGTGTATGCAGTTGGGTACCAGTGGGTTAATTCCATGAAATGAATCTACTCTCTGCACATGAGATCATGGCCAATTCAATTGAACCCACAGGAGTCATGGGGCCGTTTGGGAGTTATAACTTCAGCCAGAGTTGGAAGCTAGTTGTCCAGACACACAAAAGGATATTGGCTAATAGAATGATAAAGCATTCACACAGCATATACCCTAATCATCCCACCTTCTTATAGGAAAAGTAACATCAAAAAAATGAAAAGTGCTTTAATAGGAGAACTAAACCCCCCATGGTGATCCCCACTGCCCCCCATTTGCTGGCCCCCTCCCTGCCTCCCTCAGCAAAATCTTACCCCTGAATTCTGTCCCCTCTAGAAATAGCGACCACACATGCAGAGCGGAGCTCGCGGGCGACATCTTCTTCTCTTCTCTAATCTTCGTGAAGTGAGTGGCATATTGGCGCATGCGCATTTGGAGCAATCTTGTGGTTTGTGACAACTGCGTATGCGCCGAAAGAGAGGAAGAAGACACGAAGATTAACTGAAGAAGATGGCGCCCGTGAGCTCCGCCGTGCTCACTCTACATGTGCAGTGGCTATTTCTAGAAGGGACAGAATTCAGGGTTAAGGGGGAGGCAGGGAGGGGGGCAGCGGAGGGGGCCGGTGGGGACTTATCGCCATGGGGGGGTTTAGTTCTCCTTTAAGGTAATGAAAATAGATGAACTACTGCCCTGCATTGTTAAAATTGTTTTGTGGTTCAGAAACATGGCTATTGTGTATATAAACAAGCTGCTGTGTAGCCATGGGGGCAGCCAATCAAGCACAGGAGAACAGTACAATATATTTTCATTAGTTTAAGGGTCAGGGCACACAGACAGATTTAGGGAGATCTAATCTTCTTCGGGGCGACTAAGCTCCCAAAACTGCCTCCCCTGGCGACTTCGGAAAACGAATCGCCCTGATCGCCATCCCGCCAGCGATTGACATTTTAGCCGGCTGGAGGCAGTTTGGGGAGATTAGTCGCCTGAAGAAGAGGAGATTTGTGGCTGGGGCAACTAATCTCCCCAAATCTGTCAGTGCCTAACCCTAAAACAGTTTAATTTTTTGGTGTTACTGTTCCTTTAAAATAAAACAAGACTCAAAAAACAAGAGGAAAAGCACATTCCAAAACATTTCCTTCCTATTTTCCAATTTTTCTCATTCTGCTCTATATATTAGGTTTTATAGTCACTGGAAATAGCAAAACATCTATTCACGTACGGCGGCGTCTTGCAGATTGTTGTTCACTCGCAGGGCATCAATAACTTCGTTTTCATCAAAGCCCATCTCCATTAATGCAACAACAGCCTGCAGGAAGAAGACAGAAATGTAAGTGGCAGCTTTGGTATCAAACATGCAAAGAAGTCGGGGGCGTGGCTTGAACGCTGAACAAAATGGCAGCATAACCTGGTAGTTCCACTCCCCCTCAACCCAAAATGCAAGCAAACGAGCTATAATCAGCATCAAACAAACATATAAGACCTAGGGTCAACGCACCTGAAACAGAAAGACTCAAGAGAAGAGCAGAAGTGGATAACGGAGCACAACATTACTATACTCAGCGGAAGTCCCTGACATAGTTAGCAACCCTGACAAATGTAGGGGTAAGAGCCGAACCCCGCCCGATCCATGCAGCAACCAGAGCAGCACAGAGCACAAGTCTCCTATCGTGGTGGAGGAAGGGATAACAGCCTGGATATTCAGCGCTCTACTAGGTTAGAATCCCACTACAGCCAGAATGAAGCAAAAATAAAGCAAACTCTGCTGAGTAAAGCACAGACTTTTTTAAAAGCAGAGCCACTAACAAAAAACAACCCACGGGAGCCCAAACCAAGAGTCGACTAATGCCCCTGCACAACGAAAGACATCCAAGAGCTAAAACAGTGCGGATTCCAGGCAGAACTCAGAAACTCACTGACAGAGATTACCTCCGAACTCTCCTCCATGGATCAAAGATTCCAGACAGTTACCCAGGACCACGGGGACATCCAAGAGAGACTAGTCAACTCAAAAGCACTAATTCAAGATCTGCAACTACAACTCAAGGAGCTTCAAGAGTCACAAGAAGATCTAGATAACCGTTCCAGAAGGAACAATGTACGCATCTGAAACGTCCCTGAAACAGTCCAATTGGACTCCTAAAAGGGTACTTTAAACAATTACTACCAAACCTGCAGGGAAGCGACCAAAGAGCACTCAGAGCGAGACCGAAGAACAATGCACCTCCCCAGGGACATTATCGTGCGTTTCCATTACTTCCACACAAAGGAAGCAATCCTTAAAGTGGTCAGAGAAAGCCCAATTAAACTGGACAGAACCAAACTTCAACTCTACACGGACATAGCACCATTCACCTTATAAAAGAGACGAGGGTTGAAACCACTTACTGAGGCATTACGCCTCAAAGACATTCCCTACAAGTGGGGCTTCCCTTTCAAATTCATCTTCACCTGCAACAGTATCACATATACGATGAGAGACCTGACAGACATCACCAAGAAGGGCAACAGGAAGCGACAGCAGAAGACGAAACATAGCCAAGACCTCACCTCTACAGCCATTGAGTCCACCCCAACAGCCGAACTTGACAAGGACTAAATCTGAAATGCAAACTGAGGGACGGTAAACCAATTGAAGCTATTGCGAGCCAATTAAAGCTATTGTGAGCACAAAAAAGAGAGAACTGCAGGACTCTACGTCAAAGGCCCCACCATCCCCTTGACAATAAGGTTCTTGAGGAAACAGACCCCATCCGCCCATCCAGTGACAAGAGATCTAGGCACTGGGCAAGATACTTCAGACCCACATGGTAGACCTCCAGATCTATCAGTTAAGACATTCGTGTTAGTTAGATCTTTCCGTTTCTTAATTATTTTAATTTTTGTTTTTATGGTTATTTTTGCTTACAATCGGGGCTGGGCTTACCCAATTGATAGCCTACTAGCCTCACCACTGTATCTGGGGATGCAAACTAACCTGTACCCCACTATTGGGCACCACAATACCCTGACATACTGTAAAACTCAGGGTCCCTCCCCACATTACCAAAAGTTGGAAATGTCATGGTTATAACCCCATCCCTACCCAGGGCCATAAACAGACTCACGCATCTCACTGAAAAGTGTTATCGCACATGTGACAGGGCTTTATTGCCCAAATAAAAGGAAAATGGCGCTTACTGACTATGCTTAAATGAGACCAGACGAGGTCCTACTACAAGAGACCCATTTTTCCTGCAGCTCATATCCGAAATACATGAGTAAAGGATACCCCAATTGTTATTTCTCTAATGGTGACACAAAATCCAATCCTGATCCACAAGCATTTAAAAGTCCAACTGCAGAGAAAACTTGTAGACCAGAAGGGCCGCTATGTGATAGTTCCAGGATTGTTACAAAACTAACTGTCATTATGGTCTCAGCTTACGCACCAAACAAAAAACAAGACAACATTTTTTTTGGATAAGCTGCCAAAGCTGAGAGAAGGCAGTTGGGGGGGGGGATATCAACACAATATTGCACAACAACCTGAATAGATGTAGGGATATCCGCAAAGCACACCCCAGAGCTTTCATCCGATACTAAACAGCTGACAAAACACGTAAGAAATATGGCACTGGTGGACATATGAAAGGGAAAAATACCCCTTGGACAGGGATTACACATACTTCTCTACAGTTTACAACTCATATTCACGCATTGACTTCTTATTCACCAACTCAAACCAGATAGCTCTAGTGTCAGACTCATGGTCAGATCATGGTAGAGGCTATTTTTGAGCTCTGGGACGCAATAAGAGGGAGAGGCTACTTTTTTTTAAATGTACAACCGTAAGAACGGTCCTGACAGACTACTTCAGAGACAACAACCCCAAAGATACCTCTTTAGCCATTAGATGGGAAGCCCATTAGGTGGTTGTGAGGGGAGTATTGATAGATATAGCATCAAGAGCCAAAAAAGAACAAATCATTAATAACAGAGGAATTACACACTCTGACAGTCCAACATAAACAAACCCCCACTCCAGCAAACCTGCACCGAATAAACCAACTGCATTCGCCTTAAATAGAACTAAACAGAAGTATTTTGAGTATGCAAATAAACCCCACACTATGCTAGCCCAGGAAACGAAGAGATTACAACACAGAGCATTCTATACATGCCATATGTGACTCAAAGGGACACATCACAAAAGACACGTTAAAGATAGCAGAGATGTTCCGCAAATTTAACACTGATCTCTACTCAGACGATAAAGCCCCTTCAGCAAACTATTCACGACATTCTAACTTTTTACAGACTGTACTAAGCCCCACCTCTTACCGACGCAACAAGAGCAGTTGGAATCCCCATAACACAAGAGGAGATCCTGGAAAGCTACATGATAAGATATTGGATATAAAATTGGAATTGTGGATAAGTACCTGTCTGGAAATTCCTACAACACTGAACTCCCAATCTGTATCGGTTTTATTGCAATTGCTATTTGACTAATCATATATCTGTAAGTGACTTGCTTGCAAGAGTAAAAAAAATAAATAAAAACATTTAAATAAATAAAAACATACAAAGAAGTCTTACTTAGGGAATGTTTTTCTGTCTACTCTACCATTTCAGCTGGCAGTTACATGCCCCAATTTTCTTGGGCAGTCTGGGTGACTGAAAATGTCTTCTAGCAATAAAACTTGATAGTGGTGCATTTTGCAATTATTCGTGCTATTGAATGATCAATATCCAACCCATGAATGTTTCCCGCAGGGCACTGACACACTTGCTTACACGAGGGTCTGGACGGAACTCTCTTTTCCTGCGGATTTTCTTAAATATTTCTGTGAGTTCATCCTTGGGGTCGTCTGCGCTGGCTCCAAGCACTGGCTTCACTTCTGTTTCCCCTGCAGCCTCCGAGGAATTCTCGCATGGGAGAGGTGCGTCGGCCGTGGGATCATCGGCATGCTCAATTAACCACTCCATGGCTTGCGTTACTGACATGCTAAGGAGAGAGGAAACCATGTCAGTGAATTTTTTACACAGTATTTTGGGTGCCTTGCCTTTGTGAATTTGACATACAAATATAATGAGGAGAAACGGCAAAAAGGGGTCATGGGTTCTAGTTCCATTTACCCTTATCTTACGCTTAAAAGACCAAGTATTATTCGTATTGATCACGAGGCAGCTTGACTGCTCCCGCTGTGTCTATAAATCATTTGCTTTACATGAATTTCATTTTGCATAAGCTTTTAAACTCCTATTAAAGGAACAGTTCAGTGTACAAATAAAAACTGGGTAAATAGTCAGACTGCAAAATAAAAAATGTTTCTAATATAGTTAGGCAAAAATGTTATGTATAAAGGCTGGAGTGACTGAATGTCTAACATAATAGCCAGAACACTACTTCTCTTGGTTTCCACCGATTGGTTATCCTGGTAAACAAGCAGTAACCAACCAGTGACTTGAGTGGGGAGGCCACATGGGTCATATCTGTTGCTTTTGAATCTGAGCTGAATGCTGAGGATCAATTGCAAACTCACTGAACAGTTATGTACCATGTGGCCCCCCTTTAAGTTGCTGACTAACTAATAGTTATAGAGCTGAAAAGCAGGAAGTAGTGTTCTGGCTATTATGTTAATCACTCCAGCCTTTATACATGACATTTTTGACTGACTAACTAACTATATTAGAAACATTTTTTATTATGCACATACTATCTATTTACCCAGTTTTTATTTTTACACTGAACCGTACCTTTAAGGCTATGAGCGCTTCATATATGCACCAGCTATTTCTCTTTCTCAGGCACACTGTCCTTCTTGTTCTCGCTATCTCTCCGTTTCTGGTATTTAAAAGAGAACTAAACCCCCCTAAACTTTCTTGAATTGCCCCCTCCCCTCTCTGCAATGTGCATTAGTAAAGAAGAAAAAAAATAAAATAAATAAAAACCTATTTATAAAAAAAATCTGACCCTTAAATGCAGAGAAGCCCAGCAGAAGTCCCGGTCGCCATCTTCCAGCTCTTCATATTTTTTTAATGGTCAGCGCCAATTTGCACATGCGCATTTGAAGCTGATTCCTGACTTGGCCCAACTGCAGATGTTTTCGTAGGTTTGTGTCTGCGAAGAGACCTGAAGACAATACGAAAGAGCCGGAAGATGGCGACTGGGAGCTCCGCTGCACTTATTTAAGGTTCAGATTTTTTAAGGGTTTTTTTTTTAAACTAATGCACATCGCGGGAGGGAGTGGGGGGCAATTCCAGTAAGTTTAGGGGGAACTTTTGGTGGGGGGGGGGTAGCTCTCCTTTAAAGAGATACAATCATCCCATCTCATCTCATCCAGAGAAGGGCCTTACTTCAAACACATATAGACCAGTGATTTACTGGGGCTGCCTTTGAGCTGACTGGTGTCCTGCTAAACAGCTGCTTTACGGTCACTGAGATTCCCTCCTATATGTATGATGGCTGCTACCCATGGGATCTCAGAAACAGTTGCAATGAAATAATCCTGTTGATGTGGCCAATGGACACTCTAGCCGGCCAGGCCAATCAGCAAGTCACACAAAAACTGAAACTACCTACTGATTTAAGCGGAGGGCTTTCACAGCTCTGCTTTCTGGGAACCCCATTTCCGTAAGCTGCCGCAGTGCGACTTCAAAAAATAAAATAAATAAAAACCTATTTATAAAAAAAATCTGACCCTTAAATGCAGAGAAGCCCAGCAGAAGTCCCGGTCGCCATCTTCCAGCTCTTCATATTGTTTTAATGGTCAGCGCCAATTTGAACATGCGCATTTGAAGCTGATTCCTGACTTGGCCCAACTGCAGATGTTTCCGTAGGTTTGTGTCTGCGTAGAGACCTGAAGACAATACGAAGAGCCGGAAGATGGCGACTGGGAGCTCCGCTGCACTTATTTAAGGTTCAGATTTTTTAAGGGTTTTTTTTTTAAACTAATGCACATCGCGGGAGGGAGTGGGGGGCAATTCCAGTAAGTTTAGGGGGAACTTTTGGTGGGGGGGGGTAGCTCTCCTTTAAAGAGATACAATCATCCCATCTCATCTCATCCAGAGAAGGGCCTTACTTCAAACACATATAGACCAGTGATTTACTGGGGCTGCCTTTGAGCTGACTGGTGTCCTGCTAAACAGCTGCTTTACGGTCACTGAGATTCCCTCCTATATGTATGATGGCTGCTACCCATGGGATCTCAGAAACAGTTGCAATGAAATAATCCTGTTGATGTGGCCAATGGACACTCTAGCCGGCCAGGCCAATCAGCAAGTCACACAAAAACTGAAACTACCTACTGATTTAAGCGGAGGGCTTTCACAGCTCTGCTTTCTGGGAACCCCATTTCCGTAAGCTGCCGCAGTGCGACTTCAAAAAAATAAAATAAATAAAAACCTATTTATAAAAAAATCTGACCCTTAAATGCAGAGAAGCCCAGCAGAAGTCCCGGTCGCCATCTTCCAGCTCTTCATATTGTTTTAATGGTCAGCGCCAATTTGAACATGCGCATTTGAAGCTGATTCCTGACTTGGCCCAACTGCAGATGTTTCCGTAGGTTTGTGTCTGCGTAGAGACCTGAAGACAATACGAAGAGCCGGAAGATGGCGACTGGGAGCTCCGCTGCACTTATTTAAGGTTCAGATTTTTTAAGGTTTTTTTTTTTAAACTAATGCACATCGCGGGAGGGAGTGGGGGGCAATTCCAGTAAGTTTAGGGGGAACTTTTGGTGGGGGGGGTTAGCTCTCCTTTAAAGAGATACAATCATCCCATCTCATCTCATCCAGAGAAGGGCCTTACTTCAAACACATATAGACCAGTGATTTACTGGGGCTGCCTTTGAGCTGAATGGTGTCCTGTTAAACAGCTGCTTTACGGTCACTGAGATTCCCTCCTATATGTATGATGGCTGCTACCCATGGGATCTCAGAAACAGTTGCAATGAAATAATCCTGTTGATGTGGCCAATGGACACTCTAGCCGGCCAGGCCAATCAGCAAGTCACACAAAAACTGAAACTACCTACTGATTTAAGCGGAGGGCTTTCACAGCTCTGCTTTCTGGGAACCCCATTTCCGTAAGCTGCCGCAGTGCGACTTCATCCACCCGATCCTCGTCGTCTTCGTCCAGCATGGCTAAAACAAAAACACTTAACGGTAATAATGGCAGAAGGGTTCAATTAGTATCCCCCATTAGTTGTTTGGGGGATAACCCCCACAAAATCCCTTCCTCTACTGTATAGCACCATGGAATGTTTTGGCACTTGGAATAAAAATATTCAGGAATAACACTGCTCCTCCCTAGGTGCTTACCGTTGGCTTTCTTGAACAGCTCAACTGCATCTGGGTTCAGTGCCAGCAGTTTCTGAGCGACTTCAATGAGGGACACCAATATCTTCCTGAGCTCAGTCTGAAACTGAAAGGAACCAAATAGGAAAAGATCAGTCTCAAAATGCATAACTTCCATAGGTGAGAATGGGGAGGGGCTATTAAAACCCTAGGCCCCCCTTCTCACCATTGGAACTACAACACTGGTGACCACCAATAAAACTAATAGTAGCGTAGCTAGTGTGACAGATTGCCTTTAGGGTTCCGATTCAGTTAGGCTGAAGGATTCGGCCAAATCCATAATAGTGGATTTGGTGCATCCCTAATATATATATTTCTAAATGACACTGTTTAGGCTGCCAATAATTCATTCATACCATGTAAAATTTCATTCCTAACCCAAGTGTATTTTTTTTTTTTTTAGTTGTAATATTGGTGTGTAGGCGCCATCTCAGGTCATTTTGCCTGGTCATGTGACAGCATAAGTCACATGACTGGGGGCACCTCGGAAACTGACAATATGTCCCATGTCAGATTCAAAATTAAATATAAAATAATCTGTTTGCTCTTTTGAAAAATGGATTTCAGTGCAGAATTCTGCTGGAGCAGCACTATTAACAGATGTGTTTTGGAAAAAAAAAAACATGGTTTCCCATGACAGTGTCCCTTTAAGGTAATAAAAACACCCATCTTTCCTAAACAAGCATGCTAACTATTTCTGTGTCTCATAAATGTGTTCATTAAGTAAGCAAAGGTATTACACATTGGTCACCTGGGACGAGAATCCTATCAACAAGTGGAATGGGCCTTAAAGGAAAAAAAATGGCTAGTGCATAGTCATGCCCAATCCCAGAACCCTAAACTGTAGTGAATTAACTCCTCCGCTGCTGTGAAGCTGTTCCTTTCAAGCAATGCACAATTAAATCACAAATTACATCTCTCATGTTGTGGTGAGCCACAGTGCGGTCGGTGTTGCGAGCCGGAAGGTCGGCTGTTGCCTTGAGAATGGCGTCTTTATCTGGAGCTTTCTGATCTTGCTTCCTCTGTCAAACGCAAAGCAAAACCTTAGATAACACTGTACAACAATTCCATAAGTAAAATCAGCCAATCGTTTGCTAATATAATCTACATATTTAAAGTTGCGAGGGGGTGGCATAGAGCTAATTAACATTACAGCGATTTGTTTATTAATAACATAGGCATTGTTCGTGCCTGCTCCTTCATTTATTTTGCTAGCGCACAACTGTCCTTTTTAAACAAGCCATCTTACCTTCTCCTCAGCAGAGACTTCAGCCATCTTTGGTGGTGGAGGCGGTGGTCTCTTCTTGACCAACAGCAGGACATCTAGAGAGACAGAGGGAGATTTAGAAGTGGTCGATAAACTGATGGGATAAGAGGCCCAGAAGGTGCCATGTTGCTCATACCATTGTCTTGAAGGTTCTCTTCAGCCGCCGTCTTGCTTTCAGAGAGCACCCGCTCAGAAGAGGCATGGACCAGCCTGTGATGGGTTAAGCTTTTTGGATCTTCCAAGCTGCCGTGGAAACACTAAAAACAGGAAACAGCAATAGGTTTCTAAATGGGTAAAATGCGATTTACATGCGTGTCGCTCTAAGGAGCCTGCCCATTGTTACAGCCGAAAGATTCCAATACATTTCCCTGAGCACCCGTAAAAGAGCTTTAATAGTTGTGGGAGAGGCTTGTGTTAGCCGGGCGCAGCCTTCAGCTTTGACATCAGTTTATGTTCTCCCCTAATTCCCAGGTGCTCTTTTATCCATTAAATACAATAGCTTTCCTCCCCGGCTCCCATTGCTTCTGCCCTGTGCCAAGCATTATGCCAGCCCTTAGAACTCTTCCCACAATGCTTCCCTCTCGGGCTCCCAGATAATGTTAATGTCAGTTATAAATATTCCCACGTTGGGGAACATGCTGCAGGCCCTTTCCCTAACCAAAAGTATCGGATTCCCTGTGTGACTGATTTAAAGGGTCAATAAACCCGTAGCACATTATTACTATTCTTCCCAGGTCTGTTAATCAGCAGGTTTCCCGAAAAGAAGAACAGACAGACAAAAGCAATGACTTATACACATAATTATAAACCCATTTCAGAATGAATTGATATTGGGACGTTGCTTAGAATTATATTTTATATAACGTAGGCAATGTTTTCTATATTTGGGTTAACATCCTCTTTAAAGTGCTGCTATGTGAATATGTGTCACTCCCTTCCAGTTCTAATATTACACTACATTATTCACAATTCTGCAGGAAATCTACATATATATATATAAATACTGTAAATCTATACCAGCATAGGTATTCCCCTGTTCTAACACAATTGTGGAACAACCCCATAAGTTTGCTCATAGTCTGTACAGAGAGATCGGATAAAACTATGGCAGCATAGGGATTCCCCTGTACTAAGCACAATTCAGCAGGAACAGCCTCCTAAGTTTGCTTATAGCCTGTACAGAGAGATCGGATAAAACTATGGAAAGCATAGGTATTCCCCTGTACTAAGCACAATTCAGCAGGAACAGCCCCCTAAGTTTGCTCATAGCCTGTACAGAGAGATCCCATAAATCTATAACAGCATAGGTATTCCCCTGTACTAAGCACAATTCAGCAGGAACAGCCCCCTAAGTTTGCTCATAGCCTGTACAGAGAGATCCCATAAATCTATAACAGCATAGGTATTCCTCTGTACTAAGCACAATTCAGCAGGAACAGCCCCCTACGTTTGCTCATAGCCTGTACAGAGAGATCCCATAAATCTATGACAGCATAGGTATTCCCCTGTACTGAGCACAATTCAGCAGGAACAGCCCCCTAAGTTGCTTATAGCCTGTACAGAAAGATCCCATACAACTATGTCAGCATAGGTATTCCCCTGTACTGAGCACAATTCAGCAGGAACGGCCCCCTAAGTTTGCTCATAGGGGTAATTAATGCCCACTGAGCTGAAAACGGCCAGGTCAGTGAAACGCCATTGGCTCAATAAGCTGTTATAACACAACAGGAGATCTGTGGGCTGCAGTAAAGTAGATAATGGCTGGACTGTCTGAAACTGAAAAGAAAAACAATAATATTTGCAGATATCAGTTATAAAGGGGATAAATAAGAATTTAAATACACGTTATGATAAAAAAAAAAAACAGTGACAGCGGCTCATTCTCACTCTTACTGGGAGGGGGGACTTTTTGGCTTTGACACACGGAGAGAATGACAGAAACACAAACAGCGATGTTCTTAATGTGCCAAAATGCGCAGCCCCCAACAACCAATTAGTTAGTCAGACACCTACACACCTACTGGCGGCAGCAAACTGACAGATAGCAACACTGAGAAACTAACTGATCTCACCTCAACAGCAACATTGCAACTGATCCCACCAACACTGACAGACAGACCAGACCAGAGCAATGGAAGAATAGATTGCAAGCTTCTTTCCACCCAGACAGGGGGTGCCATTGAAAGAGTGACTGTATCCAAGTTATTCGAGTTTTGCTTTCATTTCTTTTTCCTCTTGTAAACACACGTGTCATGTCATATACACTTACTGGCATGACTTGTGTATAATTATACTGCTGTCTGGTACTCACAGAGGAAAAATGTGCAGGCAGTTTTATTGGTACAGTATGAAGGAGCTGCCATATTCCCTTAGACAGTACAGTATGAGAATATAGATTATCTTGTGCCCAGAACACATATATATAATATACTGTATATTTGTATTTATAGACATGAATGAAAGCAGCAGAACTCATGGCTTGTTCTCTGTCCATGAACTACAACTCCCATGATTCTGAGTGACTATAGGATACTGCAAGCAATGACAAAGCTGAGCTCTGTGTCTCAGGAGGGAGGAATCAATATAATGGGGGAGATCCAAGAAGGGTCAGGCTCTGGCGCTATAAATACCAGTGAAAGACACAAGCAGCCCCACCCTGAATCCTATAAATAGAATGAGATCTGATTGGCTGTATTAAGGAAGGCAAATGGCCAATAGGGAAATTCCTGTAAGTTCCAATGTCTGACAGGACAAGCCCTGCCCAGCATGGGGTAAAAGCTACCGGATGGGCACATAGTGCTTAATCATTGGGCCACACGCCAGCAGCTGACATGGCACCAGTACAGGCACCCATAGCAGCCAATCAGCAGTGAGATGTGTGGTCTCTGCCAGTTAAAGGGGCCTGTGAGTGTCAAGCATCCCGGGCACTTGCTCCGCAGAAAGAAAAGGTATGAGACACGCTGGTAAATAATTCACATTCTGCTTCTTATTTTATGGGAGTCTTCAACTGGGTGCCATGAAATTTTTATTCACCCAGGACCTGACACCCGCGTAGCCTCTGTCCTGCCAGTACCTAACTGTGCCACCACCTTACACCTCATGGTCATTTTCTCCAAGTGTAGCCTCTGCCGTGGGAGTGATACCCGACTATGTCAGGCACAAAGGTGGCAGTGTAGTAATATGCACCTGCCCACCACCTGTCAGTGGCTTTGAGATTCACCTGTGCAACACCTACAGCTCCATAGTGACAGTGATACCAGTTCTACAATCTATACATGGGGCTGAATTTATACAGTAAGCAATACATTCGATACAACTGGGAAGTGGGAATGTGGAACCCAAACCCCCAGTACACCCTGTTACACCATGTGCACCCTATGAAATGGAGAAGAAAGCCAGTTACATACTATGGAGTGGAAGGGACACCCTGTGGAGTTTATGGAATCTAAGGGACACCCTGAACAGTCTGTAGAGTCTTAGGGACACCCTGTGAAGCTTATGGAGTGGAAGGGACACCCTGAACAGTCTATGGAATCTAAGGGACACCCTATGAAGCGTATGGAGTCTAAGAGACACCCTGTGGGGTCTGTGGAGTGGAAGGGACACCGGGTAAAGTGGAAGGGATTGGGGGCCCTATTACAGCTGCTGCCAGTCCTTCCCCTCCGCAGCCCCCAAGATCCTTACGTGCTTGAGACACTTCTCCTTCAGCTTCTCCACCGACATCTCCTCCGTGACCTCCTCCAGCCACTCGCCCCCATCCACGGAACAGATGTGGAGCCTGAGGAGCTTCCCGGCGAAGATCTTCTCCTCCTGCACGAACATGTCCCCCTCCCCGTTACCTACCGAGCCAAGCGCATGAGCCGGGCCCCTCACTGGCCTCTCTCCTGTCACAGGATTCCCCCACACTCTCTCCCTTCCACTGGCCTGCGCGCCGGAAGTGCTCTCCCGAGGCACACTGGGAATTGTAGTTCGGAAACCTTTCGACACGAGGTTCATTAAAGTGACCGAAAGAGGGCGCTCGCGGATCGCACATTAAAGACACAGGGCGATTGAATGCACGAGCTACAAACCTTGTCTAGTGCTGTGTATTCTATAGTCTCCATGGCTTCCCCCGTTCCAGTAGTACTATCCTCCTGCCTGCTGCAGGCTGCACTGCTCTCCAAGCCGCCATCCCGCCTGTTTCTGAATGCTAACCCCCCTATATTGGTACTACTGGATATAGACGAGCTTAGGGACCTTCCAGCAACTTGTGCTCTATTGGAACATTCTATTGTGCAAATACCCAGCCAACCACAGCAGGGCCAGAGGCTCAGAGCTAGGGGTCGGCGGAAGAGTCAGTGGCCTCCCTAGGGTGCAACAATGAGGGGGTGCTGGGCCTGTGCCTACCCCTAGTGTAACACTTTGTCCCCCCTAATAACTCGGGTGCTGCTGCTACCTGGGGCAAGTTTCTCAATTTGTCTCAGTCATGGCCAGGCTAGGGTTGCCGCCTGGCTGGTAAAATGATGGTTGATCCCAACGTTATTAATAGGGAATAAAGATAAATATATAGGAAGGCCGACATTTTTTCCCGAAAAGGTGGCAGCAGCGCCCTGTTGCCCACCCCTGAGTAGGGTTGACACTTGGCTGGTATTTTACCAGCCTGGCCAGTAAAAATGATGATTGATCCCAATCTTATTAATAGGGAAAAAAGATAAATATATAGGGAGGCCGTTATTTTTTTCCAGAAAAAGTGGCAACCCTACCAGGGATGTTTCTGGGGTTTTTGCCACCTGAAGTAGCTTTTCAGATGGCACCTCCTCCCCCTTACACCTAGGGTTGCCACCTTTTTGGAAAAGAAATACTGGCCTTCATATATATTTATCTTTTTTCCCTATTAATAACATTGGGATCAACCATCATTTTTACCGGTCAGGCAGGTAAAATACTGGCCATGTGGCAACCCTACTTACACCCGGTGCTTACCTTTCCAAGCAATTCAACTCTCTGCACTAGAAGTCTGATTTAAAAAACGGAATTTCTGCTCTTTAAGTTACCAGGAGCGGCTTTTTGACAATATATATAACAGGACAGATAGAAAAATCTGATGTGAAAACTACATGAAAGATCTGACACCACACAACTAGCCAGAAGGGAACTGCTGCGTCTTCTTCATCCAATCAGATAATCTCTAGCGGCATCTAACGGATATTTAAAAATGTTCTGATGGAAATACATTGACCGTTGTATGTAGAGGCATCACCAAAACACAACTTTATAAATATGACAGCTGTGGGGATCAGGTTTTGTAGGATCCAAAAGAATCTCGTGGTGTTGCAGGACAGGGTTTGTGGTTAAAATCCGACCCACAAAATCAAGTGTGTCGTTCAGCCCTAATCTTCAGAGTTTTGTCCTTTCCATTGCCAGTTTTTGGATTATGGTTACTGGTGAGCATCCAATGGATCCCCTCATGGTCACTGGGGGACAGGGTTGGACTGGGCCAGTGGGACATAGGGAAAACCCCAGTGGGCCCCCAGCTCTTAGTCCAGACCTACTCCCTGCACAAACCTGTCACTGGTGTGGGTGTGTGTGTGTGTGGGGGGGGGGGTGTGCGTGGTAATCAGGGGACCCAGAGGGGTCTTTGCTGGAAGGAAGGCCTGGGTCAAGTCAACCTAGGCAACATGGCCGGCCACCATGCTCACCACACAACTGACCCCCCTGTTTGTGCACTCACGACCGCAAATCTGCGTGCAAATGCAATGTAACGGGAGGGAGCGGAGAGCAACAGAGGGGAGGGAGAGAGCAGAAAAGGGGAATGGAAAGTGACAGAAGGGAGCAAATCTAGACTAGGGGTAGGCAAAAGACCCTTTAACAGGTACATTCCCAGTACCTCCCCATTATTGCACCCTTGGCAGGTGCCTCTGCCCATCACTAGTTCCGGCCCTGTTTTAGGGGAGCCCCCTGAGGCAGCAGTCCTGGTGGGCCCAGTCTGACCCTGCTGTGGGATCACACCACATCATGGTTGGACAGGAGCAAGTGCAACTGTAATTGGAGGTCACAATTAGGGCTCTTACTGACGAGCGGTTGTAGCTGCGCTCCCCTGCGTTCCGTTTTTCTGCGTTCAGCCGCAGGGGAGCGCAGGAATAGACACATTAAATTTTTTCCAATGGGGCTGTACTCACACAGGCGCGTGTAGGCGCCGAACGCAGGAAAAATGCTGCATGTTGCGTCTCAACCTGCGTTCGGCGCCTACACGCACCTGTGTGAGTACAGCCCCATTGGAAAAAATGTAATGCGTCTATTCCTGCGCTCCCCTGCGGCTGAACGCAGAAAAACGGAACGCAGGAGAGCGCAGCTACAACCGCTCGTCAGTAAGAGCCCTTAGGGATTCACCAAATCCAGGATTCGGTTCGGGATTCGGCCTTTTTCAGCAGGTTTCAGGATTCAGAATCCTTGTACCGGGCTGAACCGAATCCTAATTTGCATATGTAAATTAGGGGTGGGTAGAGCAATCACATGACTTTTTCGTTACAAAAGAAAATTTTTTTCCACTTTTTCCTTTCCTGTCCCTAATTTGCATATGCAAATTCAGATTCGGTTCGGTATTCGGCTGAATCTTTCACTAAGGATTCGGAGATTCGGCCGAATCCCAAATAGTGGATTCGGTGCATCCCTAGTCACAATACACAATAATTGGACAGGAGGACTGAATAGCTCCAAGATATACCTTGCACCTAAAGCTTTCCCTGAATTCCATGTTTACTGTGAAAGTGATACATTTCATAACGTCTCGTTTGTGTTTCCTCTTTCCCATATCCCCTATTTATTTCATTGTTGTGTCTTATACAGAAGTGGATCACAGCTGCCTGCTGAGAAGTGACCGATACAGGGGACTGAAAAGTATGTCCTTTCCAAATGGGCTTTATTCATCAGCTAATACGGAAACCCATTATCCAGAAAGCTCCAAATTACGGAAAAGCTGTCTCCGATAGACTCCCTTAGATTTTATCCAAATTTCTAAAAATGATTTCCTTTTTCTCTGTAATAAAACAGTCGCTTGTACTTGTACTAAGATATAATTAATCCATATTGGAGGCAAAACCAGCCTATTGGGTTTATTTCATGTTTGATTTTCTAGTAGACTGAGGGTCAGGGCACATGTTCAGATTCGGGGAGATTAGTTGCCCAGCGTCAAATTTCCTCTTCTTCGGGGCGACTAATTTCCACGCTGGCTAGAATGTAAATCGCCGGCGGGATGGCACTCAGAGTGCTTTGTTTTCCAAAGTTTGCTTGTGAGACAACTTCTGACGACTTAGGAAAACGAAGCGCTCTGAGTGCCATCCCGCAGGCAATTTACATTCTAGCCAGCGTGGAAATTAGTCGCCCCGAAGAAGAGGAAATTTGACACTGGGCGACTAATCTCCCAGAACCTGAGCATGTGCCCTGACCCTTAAGGTATGAAGATCCAAATCATGGAAAGCCCTAGGTCCCCAGCATTCTGGATAACAGGTCCCATACCTGTAATTACTGCATCATAGACTGTGACAATAATATTTACTGCTTTGGAACAACTAGTCTGACACTTCCCAGGTCTTTACAGGAATGTGACAGAACCACTTTAAAAACCTTCCAGACATAAATCTATATTTGGACTAGAAAACTCGGACGGTATCTTAAAGGGAAAGTAAACCGTAAAACAAATGAATAGAATATTGCTCAGAGCACTTTTTGCCGTTTACATTATTTTTTTCCCCTAGGTATCAAGATACTTGCAGTTTATATACTTCTAATAATTTAGCCCACTGAATACTAAGATTGCAAGAAAAGGAAGTTCTTGTGATGTTTATAAAATTAAATTAGTGAGAAGAGAAGCGTCTGTTCGAGTAGAGTCACAAACTTTCCTTTTCTCACAAAGGTAACCTGTAAACCAGTCAACAAAAAATGGCCAGCAGGGGACGCTCTTTCAGATTCATTGTATTAGCACTTTAGAAAATGCAAAGATTTTGCCAATCACAGAATGGCATCTCAGAAATCAGGGAGGTTGCATCAAGGAGTTGTGAGACCAGACATTATAAGGTCTGCTCGTTTAGTGAGCTTGACAAACCATACATATGCCTACTATGAAGTGGGTAATATCGGGCCGATCCGATTGTTTAGCCCTTGGAGCAATCATCCTAATTGCTTCTAAGTCAGCGGTTGTATCAAGGGGCATCAACTTGCATATGCAGTCAAACCTGACGTGACCGATATTAGTTGGAGGCCTCCATACTCCATGCTGAATCAATCTGATGTGCCCAAATTGGCAGCTTAAATCTGCCCTTGTACTTAAAGGGATTCCATCACGATTCTTATGGTGTCGTTTTTATTTCTAAATTACACTGTTTACACTGCAAAAATTCACTCTTCCATGTAAAATGTCAATCCTGACCCAACGAGTGTATTTTGTTTAGTTGTTTGGTGCATCTCAGGTAATTTTGCCTGGTCATGTGCTTTCAGAAAAGACCCAGTGCTGCACTATAAAACTGCTTTCTGGCAGGCTATTGTTTCTCCTACTCAATGTAACTGAAGGAGTCATATTGGGACTTGGATTTTTACAATTGAGTGCTGTTTTTATATCTACCAGGGAGCTGTTATCTGGTTACCTTCCCATTGTTCTGCTGATGGGCTGCTGGGGGGAGGGGTGATATCACTCCTACTTGCAGTGCAGCGGTAAAGAGTAAAGAGTGACTGAAGTTTATCATGAAGTCACATGACTGGGGGCACCTGAAATTAAATGAAAATGAAATATTAAAAAATCGATTTTAGTGCCCAATTCTGCGGGAGCAGCACTATTAAATGATGCATTTTGAAAAGAGCACCACAGTGTCCCTTTAAGTTCTATAGCCTGCATGTGGGAAATCTACTGACTGAACACTGAAGTCAAGGCAACAAGCAAGGGGTCCCTCCTCTGCTAGTGGTTATTTGTCTTTGCTCCTTGCCTTTTCCGCACATGCAGCAGAGGTATTTAAGGGCCACAGATTGGCTGATCGCTGAGCCAAGATCATTTGTGTGAGTGAGAAAGCTCCCGGCCGGCCGCTGGCAATATACAGACACATAGAGATCTCCCTGCAGTCTGTACTGTGTTATATCCACCTATGACAACGTGTGCTTTATTAGCATCAAAGGAACCAATAACATCTGCTGGTCTGGACTTGATTCCTGCCAACAAACACACTGGAGCATGCGCTGGAATACTCCATAGACATGTCCGGCTAGGAGACAGGCGAGCACTGCGGGCTCTGCAATATTAACTCTTTCTGCAGTGACAGCTTGGCCGGGCACATGGTTAGCCCTAGACAGCTGCCCAGATGTTGTCTTGTTTCTAGGACCTGAAGTTTTAACCTAATGACAAGAAAAAATAAGATACGGTGGTGCAACATTATGGGGCAGATTTACATAGGGTCGAATATCAAGGGTTAATTAAACCTCGATATTCGACTGCTGAATGTAAATCCTTCGAATCGTTCAATTCGAAGGATTTTAATCCATCGATCAAACGATTTTTCTTCGACCAAAAAAACATTAGAAAGCCTATGGGGACCTTCCCCATAGGCTAACATTGCACTTCGGTAGGTTTTAGGTGGCGAAGTAGGGGGTCGAAGTTTTTTTTAAAGAGACAGTACTTCGACGATCGAATGGTCGAATAGTCGAACGATTATTAGTTCGAATCATTCGATTCGAAGTCGAAGGCTGAAGTAGCCAAAAAAAACATTCGAAATTCGAAGTTTTTTTTGTTCTATTCCTTCACTCGAGCTAAGTAAATGGGCCCCAAGATGTGCAAAATGCCAGCAGTTCTCTGATATATTATGGACCCCTTAATTGGCTCTCAATTGGGAGGTAGGTGTTCCAAGGGCCACAAAGGCTCTAATCTTGGCCAGTCCAGCCTGTGTCCTGTAAATGCTGCATTGTTGTACAAATTAACCATTTTACAGGCATAGGGAGTCAGATCTGTTACAAGACATGTGTTAAGTTAGGCAGGGGATGCTGGGATTTGTAGTTTAGCCATAGCCAGATGGTTGTGTGTATGTCACTGCATGTCAGGATCAGTCAGTTCCAACTGACAGCATAAGGTACAGGTTAAGTCGTTGGAACACATTACAGGCCATTCAAGTATTCATTCTTGTTACAGAGGAGCGTAAACCTGTTGTGCTGACGACAATATTTCAGCATTACTACAACTCCCTAAGAGACAGAAGGAACGTGGTACAATTTGGGCAGGTACAATCAAGCAATCTGCATCCCTTTTCCCCGTTCTTTTCCCGTAGGAAGAGGATGATATGTTCAGACAAGAGAATGACTGAAATATGCCATTGCTCATTCGCGGACATTCATTTGCTGCTGAACTGCAACTCACAGTCTTTCTATTGCTTCATAATTCTTTCTCTGTATCTCACTTTATATTTCAGCTGTTCTCTGCTTGTATATTTGACTCTCTGTTCCTTTATGAGCTAATATATATATATCATTTTTACGCACTCACCCCCAGTCCATCACCTAACCCCTCAAGTCCATCCCCTAAACCCCCCAGCCCATCACCTAAACCCCGCAGCCTATCACCTATGCCCCCAGCCCATCTCCTAAACCCCCCAGCCCATCCCCTGAACCCCCCAGTCTATCGCCTAAGCCCCCAGCCCATTCCCTAAACCCCCCAGCCCATCCCTAAACCCCCCAACACATCGCCTATGCCCCCAGCCTATCCCCTAAGCCCCCCAACCCATCGCCTATGGCCTCCAGTTAATCGCCAATGCCCCCAGCCCATTGTCTAAGCCCCCCAGCCCATCTCCCCAATATATATTTCCTGTACCCCCAAACACCCAATCCCCAGATCATGATATTCCCCTTTGTGTGTGTATGGGGGGTTAACCTATAAATTGTGCAGTGTAACAGATATTTATTAAGGATGCACCGAATCCACTACTTGGGATTGTCCGAATCCCCGAATCCTTTGTGAAAGGTTCGGCCGAATACCAAACCAAGTCCGAATTTGCATATGCAAATTCAAGGCAGGAAAGACAAAAGTGTGAATATTTTTTTCACTTTCTTGTTTTGTGATAAAAAGTCATGTGATTTCCCTCCCCATCTATAATTTACAAATGCAAATTAGGATTTGGTTCAGCCAGACACAGAGATTCGGCCAAATCCAAATTGTGCTGAAAAAGGCCAAATTCTGGCCATATCAGGGGATTGGTTAAAGTGTGCTGGACTGATGGGTGCACAGGGGATGGGTTAAACTTGTGCTGGACTGATGGGTGCACATGGAAATGGGTTAACGTGTGTTTGACTGATGAGAGCACAGGGGAATTGGTTAAAGTTTGCTGGACTGATGGGTGCACAGGGGAAAGGGTTAAAGTGTACTGGACTGATGGCTGCACAGGGAGATGGGTTAAAATGTGCTGGCCTGATGGGTGCACAGGGGAATGGGTTAAAGTTTGGTGGACTGATGGGTGCTCAGGGGATGGGTTAAAGAGTGCTGGACTGATGAATGCAAAGGGGATGGGTTAAAGTGTGCTGGACTGATGAATGCAAAGGGGATGGGTTAAAGTGTGCTGGACTGATGGGTGCACAGGGGATGGGTTAAAATATGTTGGACTGATGGGTGCACAGGGGATGGGTTAAAGTGTGCTGGTCTGATGGGTGCACAGGGGAATAGGTTAAAGTTTGCTGGACTGGACTGATGGGTGCACAGGAGATGCGTTTTACTTTGTTCTGAACAGAAGTGGTGCGGCCCAACAAAAGCTCAAAGGGTCCATACATGGAGCAGTGTTAGACAACAAGATCAAAATCTTTCAACCCCAATGGCTTCATATATGGCCAGTTGGCCACCTCTAGACCTACACAACCTAATATGTAAGGAACACTTCTTCTAAAAGCAACATCTCATCACTCCTCTCTCTCAACTCCTCTCCATTGGGTCGCTTCTGCTCCATCTCTTCACTCTATCCAGACAACGTGGAGCAGAAAGCTTAGTTGAAGGTGAACAAAGTTGCCGCTTGTGCTATTTCAGCTCCCCTTCAGATGGCTATGAAGTTTGACTGAGATTGGGAAAAACGCCACGTAACAATTGTTGAAAAACAAGGACATGAAATATTAACAACGCAGCACAATAGGATTTTTAATTTAACTTCTGAAATTAATTCGTGTGTAGCCGAATGCCAAATGGCAACATTGTTTTCCCAGCAAAGGGGATACTATTTCTGGCTGAACAATGAGTAGATTTTTATTTAGCGCTAATGTATAAAAATGCCTCATTTTATATTTAGGCCTGGGACACAGCCTTGAGTCCTGTCATATGAGGAACGAGCCAGGTTTGGACTGGGCCAGTGGGACACCAGCAAAAAGCCTGGTTGGCTGTGCCAACCCCCTGATACGGAAGCCCAGTGGGCAGCTTTTATCGGCCCTTATATGGCTGGCATTTTCTAGGAACTACACCTCGTAACCTTCAAACGCCAAAATGGCTCCTAATTTATCATCCGTTCACTGCGGAACATGCTTCGAGTGATTATTTCCATCATTTCATCATTCACTGAACTTAATAAGGAATCGCCAGGAAAGCAATGTGCGGTGCCTGGCACTTCGTGGGCACATTTATAAACTTTGCGCAGGGCAGATTCACACAGTGAAAATATTTGCCCTGCGTTTGGTTTCATTTATAAAGCTGAATAAGAGTGAGCAAACAGAATTGTGAATTTTATTTCACAATGAGAATGTCTGGAAGATCGCAAATGGCGTTTAAATTATGCCACAACTTTGGTGGCGGCAAAAACATTCGCAAAACAGTTTTGCAAATTGCGAATTTAAGTTACAGTCAACGCTATTTTCGTGCAACAATCTTGCACAGTAGGCACACTCATGCAAACACCCGTCTCATTTGAGAGCCATTTTTCGAAAATGTATTCACAATGCGAATTCGCAAAAACCAGAATGTCGGGCAGAGCAGTACAATATATTATCAATCAGGAAAAAGTATGTGCAGTACAACCATTTGCGAATAAATGTGCGCTGCGGAAACTTTATAAATGACCCTCGCGGGCCTTCCAGTCGCCGATGGGGACATTGCAGTCTCTGGGGGTCATTTATAAACTTAACGCATCAGGTATTTATTCGCAAATGGTTGTACTGCACATGCTTATTCCTAAACGCTAATATTTTACACTGCTCTGCCTGTCATTCCATTTTTTTGTGAATTCGCATTGTGAATACATTTTCGCAAATGGCTCGCAAATATGATTGGTGTTTGCATGAGTGCTGCCATTGTGCAAGCTTGTTGTGCGCGATAATAGAGTTGACAGCAACTTAAATTTGCAATTTGCAAAACTGTTTCGCAAATATTTTTTCCTTCACCAAAGTTGTGGTGTAATTGAAATGCCATTTGTGATTTTTGACATATTTAGAAAGCTCTTATAGACATTCACATTGCAAAAAAAAAAAAAAATTAGCAATTCTGTTTGCTTGCTCTTATTCAGCTTTATAAATGAAACCATGCGCAGTGCAAATGTACTCACTGCCTGGCGCGAAATATCTAAGTTTGGGCTTTTTTTGGGCACAGACAATTGGCTGATCAGACGATGGAGAGGAAGGTTGTCCCTCTTTTCTATGGAGTCGCACGGCACGTGCCTCACTTATATATATATAATTTAGCCCCTGCTGCAGGCAAAGGCATCCCTTTAACTTGAATGAAATCTTTAAAGCAAGTTGAGATTTGTGCAATTGATCTAATTCCTGTTCCCTAGTCTCTGGGGATTATTTGGCAATGCTAATACCCCCCCCCCCTGAACTGGCAGAAACCTTATTATAAGATAATAAAATGCATTCAGGTCACTTCAGTCCCCTCTTCTAGAATTTACACATCAAAAGTGTTATTCTCTGGCACGGAATGATATTTCGCTCTAGAAAATTCTGTTAATTAACTGCGGGAAAGTCGCACTCTGCTGTTATAAATAGTCGCCCGGGATTGAGCGCATTCTAATTGAGCCTAGTGCTTTCTCACTCAGCTCGCCGTGTGCCTATGTTAAGATACAGAGATCCTGCCAGGGTGGCATATTGCTCTTTACCCCTTGCTTGCCAGCAGCCTGGAGCCGAACATGCTGGTACTTAACTCTCGGTGTGCCACTCAGGGACATAACTACAGAGGAAGCAAACACTGCGGCTGGGGGGGCCCAGGAGGTATAGGGGCCCCATGAGGTCCTAATTCTTATACAGTTTCAATAAATATTGGTAAAACTGGTCAAACTGTGAGCCTGAAAAATAATCTGCTGTGGGGCCCAGTAATATCTAGTTATGCCACTGTCTGTGGGGCGTGTCTCATGAATACAGGTGACCGAGCATGGGTGGCATCTTATTGTATTGTGTATGATCCAAACCAAAATCATTTTAACCTCCCATTTTTGTTCATGCACATGTACATGACTCCCATGTGCAAAGTGGAAAGGAACGGGGAGGGAGAGTATGGCTAAATCACCATTCAAAGTAAGGAAATGATTGAAGCTATAGACATGGGTAGATCTGCTCATTTGATAATCACTGCATACTGTATGTGGGTTTTTGCCCAATTGGGCCAAGCAAGGGACCACACTGGGAGACTAGGTAGATCCACTTGGCAAGGATTTCTCCAATACAGGCCCCTCACAACGGGTTTTTCCACAAAATTATAAATTACAATGTTGAAAATTCCAGGGGGGCACCAGTTTCTTTCTCCAAATCTAGATGCTCACATGCTGGTCTCTATAGACCACAATCCTTTGTGCAGTTCAGCTGGCTGCAGTTCACCAGCACACCAGTAGAGGTTGCTGCGACCTTCAAATCCTACTTGCCAAAAAAATGGGGCAATCAGATTAATTACTATCCTAAGGCCATGATAGTTATGACAATTGCTTTATTTCATATTTATGCTAAACTATAGAAATATTCCCATGGGTACAAAATACACCTTGGCATACTCACATCTCCAGCTCATGTGCCACTAGATCCCATTCCTGCGCTGACCAACCATAATCAGAAGGACTGTACCGCGTATCTGCACAAGCCTCTCTGTTGACAAGACTATCAGGGTCACTGACTCTGCCAGCTTGCTTGTCTGCCACCAGACTTTAATGAACATAAAATCCCTTCTGCCTCTTGTAACATATCCTTTTTTAATTTGCATGTGGCAGTGCAGGAAAATGCTGATACAGACTTATGTTAATGCCTTTCTGCATGTTACATGCGCCAGTAAATCTGATTTTTTTTTTTTTTTAAAAAAAAGGGAAAAATGACGGTCTTAGTATCTGCTCCTACAAAAATAATTCATCAGAAAACTATATTGCCCCCCTCTCCCATGCTGGAACAATGACAAATCACCTACTTTCCTCTGACTTGCATTGTTTAATAGTTAGCATTTATGTTCCAGTTAATGTTACAGCTCTATTAAATTTAAGATGAGCTCATTAAGAGCTGTCATGGTTAAAATCCTAATGTGTGCCATCTGACATATTCATTTCTAGTTCTGTTATTAGTCCTTATGGCAGAAACAAGAGTATCCAGCAGAAGAACTCTCTATGGCAGCTCACACATACTGTGTGCAGTTTTGGACTAGGATACCACGGGCCCACCAGAAAACCTTAGACCCATAGGCCCTCCAGAAAACCTTAGACTGTGGGCCTACCAGAAAACCTAAGCAGTGGACCAACCAGAAAACCTTAGATCGCAGGCCCACCAGAAAACCTTAGCAGTGGAGCAACCAGAAATCCTTAGACCGTGGGCCACCACAAATCCTTAGACCGTGGGCACACGAGAAAACCTTAGATCATGGGCCAACCAGAAAACCTTAGACCATGGGCCCACCAGAAAACCTTAGCAGTGGGCCAATCAGGAAACCTTAGACCGTGGGCCCACCAGAAAACCTTAGCAGTGGACCAATCAGAAAACCTTAGACCGTGGGCACACGAGAAAACCTTAGATCATGGGCCAACCAGAAAACCTTAGACCATGGGCCCACCAGAAAACCTTAGCAGTGGGCCAATCAGGAAACCTTAGACCGTGGGCCCACCAGAAAACCTTAGCAGTGGACCAATCAGAAAACCTTAGACCGTAGGCCCACGAGAAAACCTTAGATTGTGGGCCAACCAGAAAACCTTAGACCGTGGGCCCACCAGAAAACATTAGCAGTGGGTCAATCAGGAAACCTTAGACCGTGGACCCACCAGAAAACCTTAGACTGTGGGCCCACGAGAATACCTTAGCAGTGGACCAACCAAAATAACCTTAGACCGTAGGCCCACGAGAATACCTTAGACCGTGGGCCCACGAGAAAACCTTAGATCATGGGCCAACTATAAAACCTTAGACCGTGGGCCCACCAGAAAACCTTAGCAGTGGGCCAATCAGGCAACCTTAGACCGTGGACCCACCAGAAAACCTTAGACTGTGGGCCCACCAGAAAACCTTAGCAGTGGACAAACCAGAAAAACTTAGACCGTAGGCCCACCAGAATACCTTAGCAGTGGGCCAACCAGAAAACCTTAGACCATGGGCCTACCAGAAAACCTTATCAGTGGACCAACCAGAAAACCTTAGCAGTGGGCCAATCAGGAAACCTTAGACCGTGGACCCACTAGAAAATCTTAGACTGTGGGCCCACCAGAAAACCTTAGCAGTGGACCAACCAGAAAACCTTAGACCATGGGCCCACCAGAAATCCTTAGACCATGGGCCCATGAGAAGTCCTTAGACCAAGGGCCCACAAGAAAACCTCAGACCGTGGGCCCACGAGAAAACCTTAGATCGTGGGCCAACCAGAAAACCTTAGACCGTGGGCCCACCAGAAAACCTTAGCAGTGGGCCAATCGGGAAACCTTAGACCGTGGACCCACCAGAAAACCTTAGACTGTGGGCCCACCAGAAAACCTTAGACCATAGGCCCATCAGAAAACCTTAGACCGTGGGCCCACCAGAAAACCTTAGATCGTGGGCCAACCAGAAAACCTTAGACCGTGGGCCCACCAGAAAACCTTAGCAGTGGGCCAATCAGGAAACCTTAGACCGTGGACAAACCAGAAAAATTTAGATCGTAGGCCCACCAGAATACCTTAGCAGTGGGCCAACCAGAAAACCTTAGACCGTGGGCCCACCAGAAAACCTTATCAGTGGACCAACCAGAAAACCTTAGACCGTGGGCCCACCAGAAAACCTTAGCAGTGGACCAACCAGAAAACCTTAGACCGTGGGCCCACCAGAAAACCTTAGACCGTGGGCCCACGAGAAGACCTTAGACCGCGGGCCCATGAGAAAACCTCAGACCGTGGGCCCACGAGAAAACCTTAGATTGTGGGCCAACCAGAAAACCTTAGACTGTGGGCCCACCAGAAAACCTTAGCAGTGGACCAATCAGAAAACCTTAGCAGTGGACCAATCAGAAAACCTTAAACCATAGGCCCAACTGAAAACCTTAGACTGTGGGCCACGAGAAAACCTTAGATCGTGGGCCAACGAGAAAACCTTAGACCGTGGGCCCACCAGAAAACCTTAGCAGTGGGCCAATCAGGAAACCTTAGTCCGTGGGCCCACCAGAAAACCTTAGCAGTGGACCATTCAGAAAACCTTAAACCGTAGGCCCACGAGAAAACCTTAGATCGTGGGCCAACCAGAAAACCTTAGACTGTGGGCCCACCAGAAAACCTTAGCAGTGGGCCAATCAGGAAACCTTAGACCGTGGACCCACCAGAAAACTTTAGACTGTGGGCCCACCAAAAACCTTAGCAGTGGACCAATCAGAAAACTTTAGACCAGAGGCCCACCACAATACCTTAGCAGTGGGCCGACCAGAAAACCTTAGACCGTGGGCCCACCAGAAAACCTTATCAGTGGACCAACCAGAAAACCTTAGACCGTGGGCCCACCAGAAAACCAAAGCAGTGGACCAACCAGAAAACCTCAGACTGTGGGCCCATCAGAAAACCTTAGACTGTGGGCCAACCAGAAAACCTTAGACCGTGGGCCCTTCAGAAAACCTTAGACAGCTGGCCCACCAGAAAACCTTAGACCATAGGCTCACCAGAAAACTATAGACCGTGGGCCCACCAGAAAATATTAGACCATGAGCCCATCAGAAAACCTTAGACCGCAGGCCCACCAGAAAACCTTAGCAGTGGGCCAACCAGAAAACCTTAGACCGTGGGCCCACCAGAAAACCTTAGACTGCGGGCCCACCAGAAAACCTTAGCCCGGGGGCCCACCAGAAAACCTTAGACCATGATCTCCTGCACTGTTAAACACAAGCAGTTTGTGCCGGGAACCCAAGCGGGTTAAGGGAAAAAAAAAAAAAAGAATCCAAACAAAGCTTGTGATTGTAAGTATGTGTTTACACAGTATATTATCAGAAATGACATAGCCCTTGAATGTTTGACTGTATGAGATGAATCGTGTGTCTGGAAATATGAGGAGGTGGAAAGCTATGTTAGATCTGCTATTTAAAGAAACAGAGATTTGTGGAAGTGTTTGGGTAGTAGGGCTGGGATATCTATCATGTGAATGCCAGCGTTATGTCTGTAAGGCAGGGTCAGACTGGATCACTGGGGCCCACCGGGTTCCAAACCATCGGTGTACTGTATGAGCTGCGTCATATTTTTTTGGGGGGCCAGCCAAACAGGGGAACAGGTTTTTTTCCTGGTGTCCCACCGGCCCAGTTCGACCCTGCTGTAATAACTGGCATACACCAAGGTTTGCTTTATATTCCCATTTTCCGTCTCCATGCTGCAATTGAGTGAGGATGGATTCACTAACCCTAAATCTCCCCCTAACTGGGCTTCAGGCTGGCCCCCTTTAGCTCATAACAAGGTTAAAGATATATAGAAACATTGGGGTATCAGTCACCCTGCTATAGTTCCAGGGGTACCCAGGGCACAAATAAGCACTCACCCCAAAAAGTGCAATAATGCGGCAGCAGTGTTGTATGCATGCATGCGTACTATAGAAATCCCCTATGTGGCTTGTGCTGTCCCCCAGTGTTCAAGCAATAAAGCAAGAGGAGCTGCTGTGTGTTTTCCAAACGGGAAATAGAGACAGCGACATGTGTACTGGAATATTCCCACCTAACTCTCAAACGTGTCCCTTTAGACATTTCTTCAGACTTTGTATAAACTAATTCAGCTCTGTGCATTCAGTTCCGAATCAGTCGCTGCTGCAGCATATGACACAGGGAACCCCTATTGCACCTATTGAACAGGCGTTAGCTCCAGAGATCACACTCAGCACTCTACTTAATATGGAGCAATATGGAGCAGACACTTGCAAGCTGAACACCGGAAACAACAGTGGATGGACTTCTGCACAATTGTGTCCCCTTTTGCAACAAAAATACACAAACAGTTGTGTCATTTTGGCAAAAAATGGTGCAATTGCCAGGCTTGGATTTCCTTATTCGGCACCCCTGGGCTGCCAGGCAATTGAGCAACTGGAACAGCACAATTGTGTGAAGTGAATTGCCCTTGTGCAACCACAATGACACTGGGGGGGAAAAAAACAGCATTGTGGGAGAAAAAAACATGGAGAATGCACTCAAAATTGCACCTGTGGATATAAATGCGCCTTGTGTTTATATCTGCTCAAGTCTTTGAGCCAAGTATTCCTCCAGGATTCAGGAGGTGCTAGGAGGTTCTTGCACTCACAGAGTGCTGAGAAAGATTCCGACGCACTCTTTGTGGTCATATCCAGCTCCTAATTTACCAGTGCAACAAAAAGTAAATGGCGGGGCAGGTGCCGGCATCTCTGCTCGCAAGGAATGCACTGCTGCTAAATGTGTATGAATAATGGATGAAACTGTCAGTTAATTCAACCTTATTGGTAGTTTTCAAAACACAGCTGTTAATTAGAGAGCTAAACACACGTTTCAGTGTTGTTTTAAAGGGATTTTCATTTCTAGCGGAGAGCAAACAAGATTTAAATTTTGGAGAAAGGGTTTTTACATCTACAACTTTTTTTTTTAAATTCTACTCGAGTCTTAACAGTCCTGTTGGTAATTCTCTTTTAACCTTTCTTTACGTTAATGATTAAATCAAGACCCATTTCCATGGTCTTGCTATTGGTATTGGGTATTGGTATTGGGTTGGGGAAGCTTAGACTCCTCCTTAAGCCTTCTATGAATAAAATATCTTGCTGTTTTAGTTACATAGCATAAGTAAACGCTTTCCCTCTATATATACGACAGAGAAATAATCAGCTGTAGGTTTTATAGGGCAGTTGCTAGAATGAAAAAAGTGATCCATGGTTGGGGCCAACCAATTTCACCCAGAGGTGGGTCTCAGGCAGGTTGTAGGTTATATTGGCTTCCTTAAAACATACCTAAAAAAAGACCCCTGAAGTTACTGGAAGAAAAGCAAGCTGAAGGGTTTGACCCTCACAGTCCCCTGACTTAAGGTTTCCAAATACAGGATAAAAGCAGCCAACATCGATCGGACATGTTTAAAAATCCCATCGGAGTGAAGACCACATTGACTCTGTCAGCCAGTATCTCTGTGGTTATGGTCAGATCATTGGGCCCTAGGGTCCAACAATTGGATCAGTTTGAAATTATCCACCTCACGGTGGGCTTATCGGTGAAAGATCTGCTTGTTTGATGACCTGACCAAATGAGAGGATCTTTTAATGTATGGTCATCTTAAGCCATCACTGGTAATCTAGGAGTAGATGTTACAGTATATATGCAAGGTATTCGCCTGTTGAGAGCTGGGAAATAGAAGTGATCTGGAAGAAAGAGTCTGCTCAAATCCCTACAACAAGAAGTGAACGACTTTTAGCTAGTCTCGTGAGACCATAACAAGTTAGTGAGTATTCTAGAACACTGATATACAGTATGTCTTTCTATCTGCAAGTCTGGTGCCAGTCATAATTTCCAGCAGTTGAAACTCATACTTTTTACCTGATGACGATGCTTTTCTGAACAACCAGAAATATTAATCCTAAATCCTTCATGGTGAGAGATGTCAAACTAATGAGAAACGATTGTTCTTAACGCTAAGGTTTTTCCTTCTTCTTCAGGACCTGCACAGAGACAGAATGAGAGAGAAAGAGAACAAGAGAGAGAGAGAGAACAAAAGAGAGAGAGAGAGAGAGAATGACAGGGAGATCACTTTCAGGCAGTTAAGGGTGACCATGTCCTTTAAAAGAACTCATTTATCACTTTGAGGACAGGGGTGGTGGTTTGCTGTAATGCAGACATAACCAAGCCCAAATGCCAGAGATGTAGGAAACTAAACAGCCCTGAAATGTTTCAATGTTCACATAAAACAAAAAAAAAATATCAGGCTAAAACTATCTGGCCTGCAAAGCAATATATATGTATGCAGTGGGCTAAAACACTAAGTGTTTCATGTAAGAGTCTGCTAGGATGTCATCAACAAAGGTGTGAGGATGCCATTTCTCATTTTCACACCAGGGGTGGCCATTTTGCACCTTTGGCCAGTGTCGGACTGGCCCGCTGGGATACAAGGAAAATCCCCGGTGGTCCCAGGAGTCAGTGGGACCTCTTGCTTCGTACCATTTTGCTTATTTCCTGGTCATTTCCTATTTCGAAATGGGGAAAAATGTGTAATAATGGAAGAATATAGTATGTAGATATAAAAGACTAGGAGAATAAAGAGATTGGGTGAGGAGAGAAGGAATAATAGTTGGAAAGTGAGCTCACGGTCTAAGGATTTCTGGTGGGCCTGCAGTCTAAGCTTTTCTTGTGGGCCCATGATCTAAGGTCTTGTGGTGTGCCCCCAGTCTAAGGTTTCTGGTGGGCCCACAGTCTAAGGTTTTTTGGTGGACCCCTCGCATTACCGTCCGACACTTGTCTTGCTTTGGCAATCATTACGGGTCCAGCATTGTTTCATGTAAATATTATGTTTTGTAAGCTTGTACACTGGCCAAACGATCCCGACTGATATCCATTTACTGTGGATACTGGTAGGGTACCTAGATTGGGACGTTGATTGTAAAGTCCACTGGGGAAGGGGCTGATGGGAATGATATAGAACCTCTATACAGCACTGTGGAATATGTCGGTGCTGTATACATATGAATAAGAACCTACAGCGATGCCCATCCTTTGTATTAGTGATGCCCTCTGCTTGAAGCAGCCGCTTTCTGTAATGTATGTTGCTGTATGAGACAGGGAACAACAAGTCAGTACAGACAGTTACTGAAAAGGAACGGCAAGACTATTTGCAGTTTCTGCTGATACAACTACTTATACGTTCAAGGAACCAAACCAAAAGGTTCCAAAACGCAAAGGCCAGTAAGTCCAGAATGGATGCCATCAGGCCATGCATGCCGAAAGCAGCTAACATTTCATGATATAACTGCATTGCTTAAGAAGAAAAAAAATCCGGCTTCTTTTTTCCCCCTCCCGATCAGGATAAAAAAAAGAAGTGGGAAATGGAAAAGATCCACATTTAGACAAAATGATAAACAAATTGAAAGCAGAAAAATAAATGTACAGTCCCCATAATAGCCTTACACTATAATGAAACATAATATCGCTATTAAGGAGCTTGTGTTCATTCGCTGCGTTATGGAGCAATCGCTCTGCCTTCCTTAAATAAGCCATTTATTTCCCGGCCGCACTCACATCATAATCCCCCCTTCAATGCTTACAACAAAAGCACTAATTTTGGAAATGGTGTTTATAAGTAATCATGTTGAAATAGTACGGCACTTCGGCACCGTTTGCACGGAATAAAAAAACACTGAGTCGGCAAAAATACTTAAAGGAAGATTCTTATTATAACAACTCATTTGGTATAAATCAGGCCCCTGGAATGATGGCGATCGCGTACGCATTGACATTTCGCATTCCAAGCTCGCTTTTCAATAAGAGGCCTCTGCACTTTTATGGGCAGCCAGAATAAGGAAAGGATTAAGAAATGTAGAATTTACCCACAAAAACGAATGATTATGACTTCCTCTCAGCCCAGCAGCCCCCCCCCCCCACATAAAAAGAATAGGGAGAAAAATGATCAGATTCATTAGTCAGGAGCTTTGATGTACAGTATTAGAACATTTGAGAAACTTAAAGTGATATGTACGTACATGGGAGAACCTATAGCCTACAAAGTACATGTGTGCGTCCTTTCATAGGTTGGACCTTTTCTCAGGTAAGCATGAGAAACAAGTAACCACTGGGGATTTGTGCCAGAAAACAATATAAAATGTAATAAAAACTCATTTAGATAAGCAATGTTGCCATTATCATCAGTAAGATAAGGCGGCACCAACTAAACTCTTTTGAAATCGAATGCGAATATGTGACAACATAAAGTCCCACTGGTCAGCCACCCAGAATCCGCTCCTGTGCCAAGTTCAGCAGTGTCTGGTGCCGCGAGGCCCGTGAATGGAAGCCATATTAGTAAAATAGATTTAGTCTGCCCTCCCAGTTTCCAAAAAAACATACAGGCAGGTTAATTGTCTCCTGATAAGTTTCACTCTAGTATGTGTGTGGCCGTGAGAGGGATCTTAGATTATAAAGCTCCAAACGATAACATATAATCTCTGTGTAATATGTTGGAACTGTATAACTAAAAGCATAGCATCTCGTATGACACCCCATGTATGGACTATGATGGTGGAAAAGGGGATTAGAGGTGTTTAGCTGTGTCTCTACCTAAAACATCATCACTAGGGATGTAGCGAACGTCGGAAAAAAAGTTCGCGAACATATTCGCGAACTTGCGTCAAAAATGCGAACGGTTCGCGAACGTCGCGAACCCCATAGACTTCAATGGGAAGGCGAATTTTAAAAGCTAGAAAAGACATTTCTGGCCAGAAAAATGATTTTAAAGTTGTTTAAAGGGTGCAACGACCTGGACAGTGGCATGCCAGAGGGGGATCAAGGGCAAAAATGTATCGGAAAAATACATTGTTGACACAGCGCTGCGTTTTGTGCTGTAAAGGGCAGAAATCACACTACATTTCTAAACCTGTGTAATAAAATGCTTTAAAACGTCCGGCGTCTACATGTAAAGGTTACAGCCTGTTCACACGCAAAGACGAAACGCGGCGCTTACTGCAACGCAAAAAAACGCAAAGAGCTTTAATGAATGATACCGTCAAGTGAGCAAATGATAGTTGTTAATTACTAGTTGAGCTTGTCACCTCCAGGATGTTTGTCCTGTTGGTGGCAATATTTCTGTAGTGGTGTGTTTAGCAGTCACCGTGCTTGTGCGCACGTGCATGGTCAGGCAGAGGTAATTCAATGTACAGTGAAGTGAACCAAAAAACACTGATTCTGCAGTGTGGGCCCAGTTTTGGTCTACTTTATTAATCACCTGCGGTGACCATAAAAGATGCGATTTTGCCACTGTTGCAGAACCCTGAAAAATTAGGCATGTGTACTTTCCTGAAAAATTATGTTTTTTTTGTCGCAGCCACTGAACCAGAAGGCCAGAAACAATATGCCATATAAATGCTGAAAATATTCATTTTTTTTTGTCGCAGCCACTGCAGCACAGAGGCCAGAAAAAATATGCGATATAAATGCAAACAATATTAATTTTTTTTGGTCGCAGCCACTGCAGCACAGAGGCCAGAAAAAATATGCCATATAAATGCAAACAATATTAATTTTTTTTGGTCGCAGCCACTGCAGCACAGAGGCCAGAAAAAATATTCCATATAAATGCTGAAAATATTCATTTATTTTTGTCGCAGCCACTGCAGCACAGAGGCCAGGAAAAATATGCCATATAAATGCTGAAAATATTCATTTATTTTTGTCGCAGCCACTGAAGCACAGAGGCCAGAAACAATATGCCATATAAATGCTGAAAATATTCATTTTTTTTGTCACAGCCACTGAAGCACAGAGGCCAGAAACAATATGCCATATAAATGCTGAAAATATTCTTTTTTTTTTGTCACAGCCACTGAAGCACAGAGGCCAGAAAAAATATGCCATATAAATGCTGAAAATATTCATTTATTTTTGTCGCAGCCACTGAAGCACAGAGGCCAGAAACAATATGCCATATAAATGCTGAAAATATTCATTTTTTTTTGTCCCAGCCACTGCAGCACAGAGGCCAGAAAAAATATGCCATACAAATGATGAAAATATTCAATATTCAATATTCAAAAATGCGAACGGTTCGCGAACGTCGCGAACCCCATAGACTTCAATGGGAAGGCGAATTTTAAAAGCTAGAAAAGACATTTCTGGCCAGAAAAATGATTTTAAAGTTGTTTAAAGGGTGCAACGACCTGGACAGTGGCATGCCAGAGGGGGATCAAGGGCAAAAATGTATCGGAAAAATACATTGTTGACACAGCGCTGCGTTTTGTGCTGTAAAGGGCAGAAATCACACTACATTTCTAAACCTGTGTAATAAAATGCTTTAAAACGTCCGGCGTCTACATGTAAAGGTTACAGCCTGTTCACACGCAAAGACGAAACGCGGCGCTTACTGCAACGCAAAAAAACGCAAAGAGCTTTAATGAATGATACCGTCAAGTGAGCAAATGATAGTTGTTAATTACTAGTTGAGCTTGTCACCTCCAGGATGTTCGTCCTGTTGGTGGCAATATTTCTGTAGTGGTGTGTTTAGCAGTCACCGTGCTTGTGCGCACGTGCACGGTCAGGCAGAGGTAATTCAATGTACAGTGAAGTGAACCAAAAAACACTGATTCTGCAGTGTGGGCCCAGTTTTGGTCTACTTTATTAATCACCTGCGGTGACCATAAAAGATGCGATTTTGCCACTGTTGCAGAACCCTGAAAAATTAGGCATGTGTACTTTCCTGAAAAATTATGTTTTTTTTGTCGCAGCCACTGAACCAGAAGGCCAGAAACAATATGCCATATAAATGCTGAAAATATTCATTTTTTTTTGTCGCAGCCACTGCAGCACAGAGGCCAGGAAAAATATGCCATATAAATGCAAACAATATTAATTTTTTTTGTCGCAGCCACTGCAGCACAGAGGCCAGAAAAAATATGCGATATAAATGCAAACAATATTAATTTTTTTTGTTCGCAGCCACTGCAGCACAGAGGCCAGAAAAAATATGCCATATAAATGCAAACAATATTAATTTTTTTTGGTCGCAGCCACTGCAGCACAGAGGCCAGAAAAAATATGCCATATAAATGCTGAAAATATTCATTTATTTTTGTCGCAGCCACTGCAGCACAGAGGCCAGGAAAAATATGCCATATAAATGCTGAAAATATTCATTTATTTTTGTCGCAGCCACTGAAGCACAGAGGCCAGAAACAATATGCCATATAAATGCTGAAAATATTCATTTTTTTTGTCACAGCCACTGAAGCACAGAGGCCAGAAACAATATGCCATATAAATGCTGAAAATATTCTTTTTTTTTTTGTCACAGCCACTGAAGCACAGAGGCCAGAAAAAATATGCCATATAAATGCTGAAAATATTCATTTATTTTTGTCGCAGCCACTGAAGCACAGAGGCCAGAAACAATATGCCATATAAATGCTGAAAATATTCATTTTTTTTTTGTCACAGCCACTGCAGCACAGAGGCCAGGAAAAATATGCCATATAAATGCTGAAAATATTCTTTTTTTTTTTGTCACAGCCACTGAAGCACAGAGGCCAGAAAAAATATGCCATATAAATGCTGAAAATATTCATTTATTTTTGTCGCAGCCACTGAAGCACAGAGGCCAGAAACAATATGCCATATAAATGCTGAAAATATTCATTTTTTTTTGTCGCAGCCACTGAAGCACAGAGGCCAGAAAAACTCAGGATTTACCTGGATTCAAATTAAACCAGTAGGGTTTGCACCCTAGTTTGTAACGGTGGTGGAGGGAGGAGGACGCTAAAGGACAGCTGTGTGTGGAGTCATGAGGCGTGCAGAGAAGGACAGCTGCATGGGGAGTCAGAAACTCAGAACAAGTCTTCCGGCGTGCAGTAACCCTCCGAGATCCACCCCTCATTCATTTTAAGAAAGGTCAGGTAATCCACACTTTTGTGACCTAGGCGAGTTCTCTTCTCAGTTACAATCCCTCCTGCTGCACTGAAGGTCCTTTCTGAGAGGACACTTGAGGCGGGGCAAGACAAGAGGTTCATGGCAAATTGTGACAGCTCTGGCCACAGATCAAGCCTGCGCACCCAGTAGTCCAGGGGTTCATCGCTCCTCAGAGTGTCGATATCTGCAGTTAATGCCAGGTAGTCCGCTACCTGCCGGTTGAGGCGTTCTTTGAGGGTGGATCCAGAAGGGTTCTGGCGCTGCCTTGGACAAAAAAACATTTGCATGTCTGACGTTACAGAGTGGCCAAAGTGCTTGTCCTTGCAGGTGCGCTCGTGGCAGGATTACTGGCACCTCTGCCCCTGGAATGTTGATGAGTTCCTGAAGTGACATCACCCTTAAAAGCATTGTACAACATGTTTTGCAGGCTGGTTTGTAAATGCAGCATCCTTTCAGACTTGTGGTATGTTGGTAACATTTCTGCCACTTTATGCTTGTACCGAGGGTCTAGTAGAGTCGCGACCCAGTACAGGTCCTTCTCCTTAAGCCTCTTGATACGGGGGTCCTTCAACAGGCATGACAGCATGAAAGACCCCATTCTCACAAGGTTGGATGCAGAGGTATCCATCTCCGCTTCCTCGTTATCAAGGACTGCATCATCCACGGTCTCCTCCCCCCAGCCACGTACAAGACCAGGGGTCCCCAAAAGGTCACCACTAGCCCCCTGTGAAGCCTGCTCCTGTTGGTCCTCCTCCTCCACAAAGCCACCTTCCTCCTCTGACTCCACTTCTGACACCTCTCCCTGCGTTGCAGCAGGTGCCTGGATTCGTTCTGGTGATTCCGACCAGAAATCGTGCGCTTCCTGCTCCTCGTCACGCTGGTCTACATCCTCATCTGTCACTCGTCGCACGGCACGCTCCAGGAAGAAAGCAAAGGGTATTAGGTCGCTGATGGTGCCTTCGGTGCGACTGACCATGTTTGTAACCTCTATAAAAGGGCGCATGAGCCTGCAGGCATCGCGCATAAGCACCCAGTAACGGGGGAAAAAAATCCCCAGCTCTGCAGATCCAGTCCTACCACCCAGTTCAAACAGGTATTCGTTGACGGCTCTTTGTTGTTGCAGCAGACATTCCAACATGAGGAGCGTTGAATTCCAGCGAGTCTGGCTGTCGCAAATCAAACGCCTGACTGGCATGTTGTACAGCTGCTGAATGTCAGCAAGGCGTGCCATGGCTGTATAGGAACATCTGAAATGGGCCGACACCTTCCTGGACTGCCTGAGAACCTCCTGGAATCCTGGGTACTTTGAGACAAAACGTTGGACTATTAAATTCAGAACATGTGCCATGCAGGGCACATGTGTTAAATTGCCCAGTCTCAGTGCTGCCAACAGATTGCTTCCATTGTCACACACCACTTTTCCGATCTTCAGTTGGTGTGGGGTCAGCCACCGATCGGCCTGTGACTGCAGAGATGACAGGAGTACAGATCCGGTATGGTTTCTGCTTTCCAGGCACGTCATCCCCAAGACAGCATGACAACGGCGTACCTGGCACGTCGAATAGCCTAGGGGGAGCTGGGGGTGCACAGGTGTGGAGGAGGAGGACCCAGCAGCAAAGGAGGAAGAAGAGGAAGAAGACGAGGTAGAGAGCGAAGGAGGAGTAGAGGTGGTGGCAGAACCGCGTGCAATCCGTGGCGGTGACACCAACTCCACTGTCGTTGTTGAGCCACACATTCCCTGCTTCCCAGCCATTACCAAGTTCACCCAGTGGGCAGTGTAGGTGACATTCCTGCCCTGACCATGCTTGGAGGACCATGTGTCAGTAGTCATATGGACCTTTGGCCCAACACTAAGTGACAGAGATGCGGTGACTTGGCTCTGCACATGGTGGTACAGGTGTGGTATTCCCTTTTTTGAAAAAAAATTGCGGCTGGGTACCTTCCACTGCGGTGTCCCAATTGCTACAAATTTGCGGAAGGCCTCAGAGTCCACCAGCTGGTATGGTAAAAGCTGGCGGGCTAAGAGTGCAGACAAGCCAGCTGTCAGACGCCGGGCAAGGGGGTGACTCGCAGACATTGGCTTCTTACGCTCAAACATGGCCCTCACAGAAACTTGGCTGGGGACAGATGACTGGGAATGGGAACTGGTGGTCAAGGTGGAAGGCGGAGTGGAGGGTGGTTCAGACGGGTCAAGGACAGCAGAGGTAGAGCAGTAAGATGCTGGACCAGAAGGAGGGTGGCTTTTAGTTTGCCTGTTGCCTTTGAGGTGTTGCTCCCAAAGTGCTTTGTGCTTGCCGTTCATGTGCCTTCGCATAGAAGTTGTACCTATGTGGCTGTTGGGCTTCCCAAGACTCAGTTTCTGACTGCACTCATTGCAAATTACAACGCTTTTGTCAGAGGCACACACATTAAAAAAATCCCACACTGCTGACCTTTTTGAAGCTGGCAATCTGGCGGTAACAGTAGAAGTTGGCGGCGTTGGCGGCAATGGCGGGTGCGTTGGCCGGCTGACCACAGGTGCCGATACATGTTGTTGCCCTACTGTTCCCTGCGAGCTGTCCTCCCTGCTTCTTCCAAGTCTTATTCTCCTCCTGCCTCTCTGACTCTCCATCTCTCCATCTGAACTATCCTCCTCTTGCTCTCTTCTACTGGGCACCCACAAAACATCAATCTCCTCATCATCATTCTCCTCAGATGCATCAATTTCTTCTGACAGCTCACAGAAGGAAGCAGCAGCGGGGACCTCCTCATCACTCATTATGTCCATCTCTGTTGTGTTCTCTGCCAGAATTAAATCTGGTGTAACGTCCTCATCTCCTTCATCTTCTTCTGCCAATAATGGTTGCGCATCACTCAGTTCAAGAAACTCATGTGAAAATAACTCCTCTGACTCCAGTGAAGAAGGGGCGCCGGTGGTGGAGGAAGTGTTACGTGGGGTGGCCATAGCAGTGGAGGATGAGGATGTTGTGGTAAAGTTAGAAACGGTAGAGGATGGGGTGTGCTGTGTAAGCCAGTCAACTACCTCTTCAGCATTTTGGGAGTTCAGGGTCATTGCCTTTTTAAAACTGGGCAATTTCCTAGGGCCACAGGATAGCATAGCAGCACGGCCCCTAGTGCCTCTGCGTGGCGGCCTGCCTTTGCCTGGCATTATTTTTAAAACAACAACAACAACTCAGGTGGTGTTTCTGGAGACGGTATTATTATTGATATTTAGACAGTATGTGAACAAGCTCACACAGCTAAGTGGCAGTGGTTTAAAGAACACACTGGGCAAATAATGCCTGCAAGGTCAACGTATACACTACAGCAGTGGTGGATACGGAATATATTATTGCTGCTTGAAAAACGTCACTCAGGTGGTGTTTCTGGAGACGGTATTATTATTGATATTTAGACAGAATGTGAACAAGCTCACACAGCTAAGTGGCAGTGGTTTGAAGAACACACTGGGCAAATAATGCCTGCAAGGTCAACGTATACACTACAGCAGTGGTGGATACGGAATATATTATTGCTGCTTGAAAAACGTCACTCAGGTGGTGTTTCTGGAGACGGTATTATTATTGATATTTAGACAGAATGTGAACAAGCTAACACAGCTAAGTGGCAGTGGTTTGAAGAACACACTGGGCAAATAATGCCTGCAAGGTCAACGTATACACTACAGCAGTGGTGGATACGGAATATATTATTGCTGCTTGAAAAACGTCACTCAGGTGCTGTTTCTGGAGACGGTATTATTATTGATATTTAGACAGAATGTGAACAAGCTCACACAGCTAAGTGGCAGTGGTTTGAAGAACACACTGGGCAAATAATGCCTGCAAGGTCAACGTATACACTACAGCAGTGGTGGATACGGAATATATTATTGCTGCTTGAAAAACGTCACTCAGGTGGTGTTTCTGGAGACGGTATTATTATTGATATTTAGACAGAATGTGAACAAGCTCACACAGCTAAGTGGCAGTGGTTTGAAGAACACACTGGGCAAATAATGCCTGCAAGGTCAACGTATACACTACAGCAGTGGTGGATACGGAATATATTATTGCTGCTTGAAAAACGTCACTCAGGTGCTGTTTCTGGAGACGGTATTATTATTGATATTTAGACAGAATGTGAACAAGCTCACACAGCTAAGTGGCAGTGGTTTGAAGAACACACTGGGCAAATAATGCCTGCAAGGTCAACGTATACACTACAGCAGTGGTGGATACGGAATATATTATTGCTGCTTGAAAAACGTCACTAAGGTGGTGTTTCTGGAGACGGTATTATTATTGATATTTAGACAGAATGTGAACAAGCTCACACAGCTAAGTGGCAGTGGTTTGAAGAACACACTGGGCAAATAATGCCTGCAAGGTCAACGTATACACTACAGCAGTGGTGGATACGGAATATATTATTGCTGCTTGAAAAACGTCACTCAGGTGCTGTTTCTGGAGACGGTATTATTATTGATATTTAGACAGAATGTGAACAAGCTCACACAGCTAAGTGGCAGTGGTTTGAAGAACACACTGGGCAAATAATGCCTGCAAGGTCAACGTATACACTACAGCAGTGGTGGATACGGAATATATTATTGCTGCTTGAAAAACGTCACTCAGGTGGTGTTTCTGGAGACGGTATTATTATTGATATTTAGACAGAATGTGAACAAGCTCACACAGCTAAGTGGCAGTGGTTTGAAGAACACACTGGGCAAATAATGCCTGCAAGGTCAACGTATACACTACAGCAGTGGTGGATACGGAATATATTATTGCTGCTTGAAAAACGTCACTCAGGTGCTGTTTCTGGAGACGGTATTATTATTGATATTTAGACAGAATGTGAACAAGCTCACACAGCTAAGTGGCAGTGGTTTGAAGAACACACTGGGCAAATAATGCCTGCAAGGTCAATGTATACACTACAGCAGTGGTGGATACGGAATATATTATTGCTGCTTGAAAAACGTCACTCAGGTGGTGTTTCTGGAGACGGTATTATTATTGATATTTAGACAGAATATGAACAAGCTTACACAGCTAGATGCCAGTTGTTTGAAAATGAAGAACACACTGGGCAAATAATGCCTACAAGTGCACTACTATTGGTGCACTACTATGAAGAACAGCAAACAGCACTGACAAGTTAAAGAACAGTAAGATAAGTAAAATAAAAAAAAATTATATGTATATTAAAAAAAAAAAAATTCTCGGGTTGGTGCTGCTGAACTACTAGGAGCAGCACAGTAGCACACCAGTCCCACTCCCCAACACTGCTAGACTAATAGCACTGGGCTCTTATAGTAGCAACTAGCAAAGTAAAAAAACAAAAAAGAAAATAAAAGCAGTCCTTACAAGGACTATTGGGTTATTACAGCAGTCAGCAGATGAGATCAGAAGAGATCAGTGCCCACAGCAGGCAGCTACATACAGAGCACTGCAGTAGAAGGTAGATTACTAGCCAGCAAAGCTACCTAACCTGAAATGTCCCTCAAATCCCTGCAGACTTCTGTCCCTCCAATACAGAGCAGTATCAAGTAGATTACTAGCCAGCAAACTTACTATCAACTGTCCCTCAAATCAGTGAAATCACTAACAACTCTCTCCCTACACTAGCTCTTCCATGCACACACAGGCAGAATGAAAAAACGCTGCAGGGCTTCAGTTTATATATGGAAGGGGAGTGGTCCAGGGGGTGTGGGGGTGGTCCAGGAGGGAGAGCTTCCTGATTGGCTGCCATGTATCTGCTGGTCTGGGGTGAGAGGGCAAAAAAAAGCGCCAGGTAAGGCGAACCCAAAATGGCGAACGTCGCGCGACGTTCGCGAACATTCGGCGAGCGCGAACAGTCGATGTTCGCGCGAACAAGTTCGCCGGCGAACAGTCCGCGACATCCCTAATCATCACATGATTTACTTCTGGGTTTTGCCAATAAAGTATCCTGCCACATACTGTCTCCAAACTCATTCTCTCTTGACCAAGTCTACAGATGATTGGCCTGCATATAGGGTTTACATGATGGCCTCCCTAATTTATCTACTTGGGAAGATTGGAATATTGCCTTGCATATAGGGTAGGCACGATGGCCTCCTCAATCCTTATCTGCTTGGGAAGGTTGGAATATTGCCTTGCTTTTAGGATTCACATGATGGCTCCTTAATTCATATCTGTTTGGAAAGGATGGAATATTGCCTTGCTTGTAGGGTAAGCATGATGGCCTCCTCAATCCATATCTAATTTTGAAAGGTTGGAATATGCCCCTGAACAAGCACTATACCCATCAATTGATGCAGACATCTCCTGAGGAGATACACAGGACCCCCATATATTCCTGTCCTTTGCATGGAGAGAAAACATCAGGTCAACCCAATTTGACCTACCACTTCATTTCAAAATCATAGAAAGATCTCCTCATTTGTCAGCCTCAGCAAAGAAGTCAATCTATTCTTGCAATGTTGCACTTACACAAGGGTAGGCCTTATCTTAAGGCTAGGGCCAGACAGGGCCAAAATCAGCCTGCTGAAATCCACAGGCCAATTTTAGCCCGACCGCTAGCAGAATCCTCTTATTATCCTCATGTGTGTTCATGTCTGGAAGTCTTATGGTGCAGATTTTAGTGAAGAAAGACTTTGCATTTTAACCCGAAATCCACCAAGGGTGTTCACCCCGGAGCTGACACAAGGCTTCCAGACACAAAGAGAGAGGTGTATTCTTCTAGTGGTCGGGGGCTGAAAGTGGCCTGCGGATTTCAGCAGGCTGATTTCAGCCCTGTCTGGCCCTAGCCTTAAACTGGCCATACACTATAAGATCCACTAGTTTGGCGACATCACCAAACAAGTGGATCTTTCCCCAATATTCCCACCAATGGCAGGGCTATATTGGGTTATAATCCGAACGTTCAGTCCTAGGGCCGAACAATTGGATTACAACGAGGAGCAATGCTGACGGGTCGATCGCCGGAAAAATGAAACCTTCCCGATCTATATCGTGGCCAGATATCGATCGGGAAGATCCGTCGGAAGCCCCCATACACAGGCAGATAAAGCTGGCCATAGACGCAAAGATTTGATCGTATGAATCTCGTTTGTATGATTTTCAGCTGTGTGTGGAGTGTCCCAACATTTTTCGTGAGATGGCAATAGGTCGTTCAGTTGATCGGACAAGTTAGAAAATTTCTGTCGGCTACCAATAATATCTATGCATGTATTATCGATCTGACGATATCAATGGGAGACTGTCACCAGCTTTTGTTGGACATAACTTTCATACGATTGCTGTCAGGAGCGGAACATTGTCTGATCTGTTCTTTTACTACTTTATTTGATCTGAATGTTTAGTGGCAGGTGGGAGATGGCACTGAACTATAGTTCATCCAATATGAAGGTAAATCTGCACGTCTATGGCCAGCAAATCCCGTCTGGCCTTAGTCTTAGTCACCAGGGAACCAGACAGTTGTCTGTAGTCAATTGTCTTTTGAACCAGGAGAAATCAATAAAAAGATGTTGGCACACAGGCAGATATTGGAGCAATTCAGGGTATTCTTCAGCTGGCAAGCCTGTCCCCTTTTTCGGCCTCCACAATCTATAGAACAAATCCATAGATAAAATGAATAGGAGCTGTAATGAAAATACTTTTTGTATACTGTTTTAATTAAGAACAATCTATGAATATTGCCATTTCTTGTGCGAATAAAATACAAATCTTTGCCAGATTTCAGCCTAAATCTGTTCCCATATAAATAGTTTCCTGTTTCTCGTGAGTGGCCGATACGTCTGGTTTTGCATTCGACCCATCAGCTCAGTATCCCGTTAGACTTTAATACAGAAATTCCCTGTGGTTCATAGAGAGTCAAGTGAGCCGCTAGAAGGGAACTGTGCTAACTGTAGCCAATTTGGCTTCCACTGTGTCGTTACCACGCGCTTCTTTGTTGCTTTCACGTTGCGTTTGGGCACAATAGAAGAATTTGCCAGCTAGAGATCAAGTATTGATGCCGACCCTTCTGCTAGCGAGCTGGTTTAGATTGTGCTTCACGTAGTGTGACTTTCAAATTACAGTGTTGAATTTAGAGAACTGGCTTTAGAGGACTCGTAGATTCTTATGCTCAGATTTGGTGCACAATTCGAAATACTTTTTTTTTGTACCATTTTTTACAGGATATTTTTAGGCGTTGCGCCTGTCAGGGAAAATCGCATTTTCGCTTTCCAGATCGATTCTGCTGTGTCACAGAAAATAAGGTGAGTCACTTGTATAAACGTTACTGACCTATAAACATCTCTGCACTGCAATAAAGAGTTCATGACTAGCTGAGGTTGTACCATTGTGGGTTTATCTGTTGTATATTAACCTCAGTGAAGTAATCGCAGTGAGTTTCAGATGCTTGCTCGGAGTTACTGCAAAGTGTTTGCCTTTGGTATGGTTGGGCGCACCCCCCCCCTGCAAGAAGATAACATCTCGCAAGCCACATAAACATTTGGATTTAAGTTAATCCTAAACAGAACGAGGTACTTTGGCATTTTATCTCGTAAAGATCGACGTGTATCCTCCCTTTTTAAATACGCAAATCTGTTCTGATCTGAGAGATACTTAACCCTTTCCCTGCCAGCCGTTTTGTCCTAGATGTGAACATCTACTGCCAAGCAGTTTTTAGACATTTTGTACTCTTTCACTTTAAGGGCCTTCCCTGGGGCGGTCTTTTAGTTTACCCAGTAAAACAATATATTGTTTTTTTCAGGACAACCTGAACATTAAAAATATGCAAGAATTTTGGTGTAATTCTACTTCTGTAAAAAATATAGGCTTCTAAGTGTCTAATAAAATGAAAAAAATCATGTTTCACAAAGAACAATCACATATATCAGAAACATCATTTATTTTATGTACGAGAACACATTCCAGATTTGGAAAGGTCTATGTCTCCTGAACGCGGCAATACCAAATATATATAGTTTTATGGAGATTTCTCACTTGTATAGATCAAAATCTCTAAGTAGTACACTACGAAATTTCCAAAGCGCCGCTCCCCAAACAGCATACTTCTGATTTCAAGGCCAAACATTCCACTAACAGTAGGTTTACCCAAGAAAACTACCCATTATTAGAAAGAACAGATTCTGGTGAATCAAAAATGGGTTAATATATCTTTGTAATCCAAACTACCAAGTTGCAATTGTTTCCTAAAGTTATAATGTTTTATAGAAATTGGTGAATTTTTTGAAAAATTACCTCAAAGCTTCCACTCTACAGCATTATATCTCCCACACATCATTAGGTATCAATGTAAAACACCCCAAATATGAAAGCCTGGGGTCCACTGAACAGTTTGATGCCCAATATGTATCGGTTTACCTAAACATGTGGTATATAGGGGCCCTAAAATGTAGACACCCCATTTGAGCTATCAGTTATGTAATTCCAGATACTGCAAAATCAACACATTTACATAGATGGGGGGGGCAAAGTTAGAAAAAAGTATGTTCACCCCAGAAAACCATATCTTTTCGTAAAGTACACATTCCCCCGAATCCAAATTGGGTATGCATGTCTTTCTACTCCAAAGCACCAGCTGCAAAACTTTCCTAAGTTTGGCAATTTTAGGGACATTTTCAAAAATCACCTCAAAACGTCCAACCTGCCGCATCGTATGTCCCACATACTATTGAGTATCAAGATAAATCACCCTAAATATGAAAGCCTGGGGTCCTCTGAACAGTTTGATGCCCAATATGTATAGGTGTACCCAAGCACGAGGCATACAGGGGCCCCAAAAGGAAGACCCCATATAGTCTGTCATTTCAGGTGCTGCAAAATCAACACATTTACATTGTTTTGGGGGCGGCAAAGGTAGAAAAAAGTATGTTCACCCCAGAAAACCATATATTTTCGGAAAGTACACATTCCCATGAATCCAAATTGGGTATGCATGTCTTTCTACTCCACAGCACCAAGCTGCAAAACGTTCCTAAATTCTGCAATTTTGGTGACATTTTCAAAAATCACCTCAAATTTTCCACCCTGCAGCATCGTATTACCCACATACTTTTAGGTATCAAGAGAAATCACCCCAAATATGAAAGCCAAGGGTCCTCTGAACAGTTTGATGCACAATATGTATAGGTGTACCCAAGCACGTGGCATATAGGGGCCCCAAAAGGAAGACCCCCATATGGTCTGTCATTTCAGGTGCTGCAAAATCAACACATTTACATCAGTTTTGGGGGCGGCAAAGGTAGAAAAAAGTAAGTTCACCCCAGAAAACCATATATTTTCAGAAAGTACACATTCCTACGAATCCAAATTGGGTATGTATGTCTTTGTACTCCAAAGTACCAAGTCGCAAGCCTTTCCTAAATTTGGCGATAAAAGCAATGGTTTTTACATTTCTGAAAATCACCTAAAAATATTGCAATTGCCCGCATTTATTTCCCAATTTCTTTCCATAAATATTGATGCCAAGGGTCTACTGAACAGTTTGATGCCCAATATGCATAGATATACCAAGGCAGTTGGCATGTGCGGACCCCAAATAAAAATAGTGAATATGAGTTTTCTCCGCTGCCTATTCGCCTTCTGTGAACATAGACCCTTGACTTCATATTATGTGCCTCAAGACCCTCCTAACAGCAATGACCCCCCAAAACGATATATTTTTGGAAAGTACACATTCTGCCGATTCCAACAAAGATAACGACGTCTTTCTACACAAAACTACCAAACTGCAAAGCTTTTCTAAATGTATAGGTTTTTACAACATTTCTGAAAATCGCCTAACAATGTTGCAGTTTGCCACATTTATCGCACACAATGTTTTACGTACAAAGAAAAATCACTCTAAATATGGACTTCAGAAGTCTAATGAATAGTTTGATGCCCAATATGCATAGATTTACCAAAGTATGTGTTGTGTATGGATCCCAAATGAAAAACATGCATATGAATTTTCACGCTAGCCAACTAAGCTGCAGAAAAGAGAACCCTAACTGTGCGTTACGTGCCGTAAGACCCCCAAACTGTAAAAAGACCCCCAGAAACCCATATATTTTTGGAAAGCACATATTCTGGCGGATCAAACTAAAGAAAATCTATCTTTCTATCCCAAAGCACCAAACAGCAAAACTATACTAAAGATACATAAGGAACAATAATGCATGGATAAAATTGCAATAAAACCACAAAAATAGCGTAAATCAATGCAATAACAAAATAATTGTTCTGACAGCGTAATTAGTGGCCAAAATCGATTATCCAATAGTCACGCTACAAAAATAACACGTTTTTAGGCAAAAAAAAAGACCTGTTTGTGTATACATATTTGTGTACTAATAAAAGTTTTGTGTGCAAATACATGTAAATAAGTGTAAATAACTGTATAAAAGGGACCAAGTGTGCTAAAATAAAAAATGAAAAAATATCAATCTTTACTAAAATGTATGTGTAAGTGTATAAATGTACTATAAGTATGTGTAAGTGCAGGTAAGTGTGTAAAAAAACGTGCACTTACCGTTTTTGGAGCAGGAGGATCGCTGTCATCACTGGAGATGTCTGCAGAGTTGTTGCGCAGCAGGAAGTGCGTGTGTAGCTCTGCAGGCAGGAAGCAGGTGAGTGTAGTAGCAGACGCTCCATGCGATGCGTCTGCTATTTTGAAGTCGGATCTGCGACAATCGAGTCGCAGATCCGACTTGACAGCCCCCCAGCCTCGTTGCCTAGGGGGCTGTCTTCTCTCCCCACTTTCTGCGGAGGCGGCAAAAGCCTGAGCATTACGTGCGTACGTGCTTGGCAGGCAAAGGGTTAAAATTCATCTCCATGACTTTTCAAGTTAGACTGGGGTGCTGCACAGAGCTGCTCCATATCATCTGGGTCACTATGGATGCCAAATGTGAACGCAGGTTAGCAATCACAGCTCTCTTTTTGTGTTCCATTTCAAAGTGCATCAGTTAAAAATGCTGCTCCAGTAAACTTCTGCACTGAAATCCATTCTTCAAAAGAGCAAACAGATTTTTTTAATATTTAGTAGTTGTCGGTTTCCCAGGTGCCCCCAGGCACATGACTGAGGGCACCTGGTCAACTAAAAACATGTGCGTGCACCCTGTGCAAGAGCAAGGGGCCCATTGGGTTTTTTCCTGGTGTCCCACCTGCCCAGTCCAACCCCGGTCATGTGACTTGTGCTCTGATAAACTTCTTTACTGCTTCACCCCCTTGGCTGTTGCTCCCAGTGGCCTCAAAGCAGGTGCTTATTTTTGAATTCCAGGCTTGGAAGCAAGTGTTGGTTGATTAAAATCCAGTTGTACTGCCAAACAGAGACTCCTTTAGGCTGCCAGTCCACATAGGGGCTACCAAATGCCCCTTATTTTGTGCCACCCAGGAACATTTTTCATGCTTGGTCACTCTCCAACTCTTAACATATGAATGTGGCTCACAGGTAAAAAAAAAGTTTGGGGATTAGGGGTATAACTATAGAGTAAGCAGACCCTGTGGCTGCAGGAGGGGGGGCAGGAGGTATAGGGACCCCATGAGGTCCTAATTCATATACAATTTCAATAAATATTGGTAAAACTGGTCAACCTGGGGGCCTGAAAAATAATCTTCTGTGGGGCCCAGTAATATCTAGTTAATCCACTGTAGGGGACCTCTGATATAGAAGATACTTTCACATCTGTCTACATCCAGTACAGAAGTCCTCTGGTTGAAATATTTTTTGAGTAAATGTTTATGCCAAGGTAAATTTGCCTTAAATATACAGTCATGTATTGTGTTCTCAGAACATTGCCTCTCTGCATATACAATGACTTGTAGAGTGTTCAGACCATTTCATCTTTGTTCTCTGTGATATTTGTATTTCAAAGCACTGAAGCCAACATGAATGTGCCATTGTATTATGTTAGAAAACTGTACATATATTAGACACAATGCCTCTGCAGCTAGTGTCGGAACACTTGTAGGTGCATAATTGTGCCCTTTAGCAGTCATTCACATTGGAAGTGACTTGCAACAGAAGCTTTGCTATGCTCTGCAACTCATGTCAAGGTAAGAACAGTGTCGGGTACAAAGCAGCCCTTAATGCCTGTAATGAATAATGTGTTGCCAAACATAAGCAGTGCTGCATTCACATGGCACATGACGGTCTATGTGCTCAGTTTCTGCACTTTGTAAATGAAACCTAATATGTCATGTATTTTTTGCAGCATATTCTATGCCTCAACTCAACTCCCACCATATACCAAACCAAAGCAGATGTCAGAACAAACATGTAAATTTTAATTTGAACAAAAAATTGTTACATTCAGTTGTCCAGCCCTTTAAAGCCAGACGATTTGCAAGGTCTGAATTTGGTTTTGGCTGGAAACTTTGGCCAGATTCCAAATGACTTAGTGCTTTAAACCAGTGTCGGACTGGGATGCCAGGGGCCCACCAGAAAACCTTAGATCATGGGCCCACCAGAAAACCTTAGATCATGGGCCCACAAGAAAACCTTAGATCATGGGCCCACCAGAAAACCTTAAACCATGGACCAACCTTAAAAACGTGGGCCCAGCAGAAAACAGACCATGGGCCAACCTGAAAACCTGAGACTGTGGGCCCACTTTCCAAACTATTATTCCTCCTCTTCTCGCTCAACCTCTTTATTGTTTGCATCTGCCTGTAATTGATATTCTGTATTTCTGCGCGAGACAAGCTGGCAATTTAAAAAGCAATGTAATTATAACGTGAGTCATATAGATTAAAGTAAAAACAATGTGAACAAAGAGACGTATAACAAAGAAAATGGACAGAATAGCATACTTTAAGTTTACTTTATTATGTGACTACAATTTAAGATAACAGCATTCGATGGAGAAGTTTATTTCCCCCCTTTACTCATGATAGGAACATTTGTTGAAACGTCAGATTGTTTGTGTGGCCCCCACAGGAAAGTCTGTCTGCAGTGTCTACTTACCATATGTACGTTTTAAAAGGTATCGCTACACAGGTTAACTGGCCCCTGCATTGTTTACACCTCAAATTCAGACTGTAATCCCCTGTATTGTTCACACATGTAATCCCCCCTGCATTGTCCACACTTGTGACACCTCTATTGTTCACTCCCCTAAAGTCCTGTACTGTTCACACCTGAGACCCAGACTGAAACTGCCCACATTGTGCACCTGTTCGTTCACACTCATACAAACTGCTGGAGGGGTACCAGCACTGTGTCACTGTATGTAGTACATATTAGACTGGTCCTGGTAGGTTTCCCTGTCTCCTGCTCTGTTGTGCCTGCCATGCTCCATGTAGGTGCCATACATTGCCTGTCATATGCTTCTTGGTTGTGCCGTACTCTGCCTGACCTATGCTCCTTGGGTGTGCCTTACTCTACCCACCCTATGCTCCCTACATGTGCCATACTCTGCCCACCCTACGCTCCCTGGATGTGCCGTACTCTGCCCTCCCTATGCTCCCTGTATGTGCCTTACTCTGCCTGACCTATGGTCGCTGTGTGTGCCATACTTTGCCTGTCCTACTCTGACTGTGATTCATACTCTGTCTGCCCCATGTCACCTGTGTGTGCCATACTCTGCCTGCCCCATGCTCCCTGGGTGTGCCATACTCTGCTTGTCCTATGCTCCTTGGATGTGCTATACTCTGCCTGCCCTTTGCTCCTTGGGTGTGCCTTACTCTGCCCACCCTATGCTCCCTGTTTGTGCCATACTCTGCCTGCCCTTTGCTCCTTGGGTATGCCTTACTCTGCCCACCCTATGCTCCCTGTGTGTGCCATACTTTGCCTGCCTTATGCTTCCTGGGTGTACCATACTCTGTTTTCCCTATGCTCCCTGTGTGTGTCATACTCAGCCTGCCATATTCTCTTTGGGTGTGCCATACTTTGCCTGCCCTATGGTCCTTGGGTGTGCCATACTCTGCCTGTGTGTGCCCTACTCTGCCTTAGTCTGATATTAGTTTTGAGGGTTTGTTAGCATTTGCTGGGGGTGCTTTGTTATGCACAGGGCAGATGAGGTGGCATATGGATTTAGGGATATGTCTTAATATGACTTACTACATTTTTCACATATTGAGTAATAAGTTCAGTGAGAACCAACCATTTGTTTTTTTGCTGTGCTACCACCATTAATGTGGACATAGTCTTGTGGTAACATGGGTGTAGTTTAAAAACAGGGAGTGGTCAACAATGGCTTCCATTATCGGCCCTCCAACATGTAGGCCAGAAAAATTCTGGCCCTCTATACCACAGAAGTTGGACAGCACTGTATTAGAACAACCATAGCTAAAAAATAACTATACACAGTAACAGCACTTGGATCCCATTGGATAACGTGGTTGAAAATAACTCGTCAGACTGTGAAGTCTGTTTGAAAACACAGAAAGGTAATGAACACAAGCGCTATGAAATACAATGTTATTTCATAGGAAACCGTCTCTTTCAAACAATCCCATATTTTGTCTTGGATTTTTAAACATTCTGTTCAGAGGATTAATGCTGTATAAAAGCCTAATGCCAACTGAGTGTTCAAGTAAAAAGTTGTTTATAACTTCACGACATTTCATAAAGTAAAAATAGCATCAAGTGTTTTGGCCTTATTTCTTTGAATTACTCATGTACCACCAAGTATACAGATAAATGGAAGGGTGATATCAGGTTATGTTCAACTGACTAAAGCTTGCCATGTACGGCTAAAACCATACAAAATGAATTTCGTTCAAGTTTCAGTACATGCGTGTTGGGCAGATGATAACAGTACAGTGTTGAAATAGCCCACTGGGATACCAGGAAAACTCCCAGTGGGCCCAGGTATCAGCGGGCTTTCTTGCTTCTAACCATTTAGCCTATTTCATGGTCATTCCCTATTTCTTTATGTGGAAAAAAGTGTAATAATGGAAGACTATAGTCAGTAGTTATAAAAGACTAGGAGAATAAATAGGTTGAGTGATTAGAGGATGAATAATAGTTGGAAAGGTTTTCTGGTGGGCTCATGGTCTAAGGTTTTCTGTTGGGCCCACAGTCTAAAGTTTTCTGGTGGGCCCACAGTCTAAGGTTTTCTGCTTGACCCACGGTCTAAGGTTTTCTGGTGGACTCACGGTCTAAGGTTTTCTGGTGGACTCACGGTCTGGAAATAGGAAATATGATTTGTCTGGTAGGTGGGAATCTGTTCTATGTTGGGGACATTTAATGTTCCAGAAGGAAAGGGTTCAAAGTGTAAACAAAAGCTAAAATTTTGTTATTATATCTGCCTTGTACAAATTCGTCAGTGTTTGGTCATTGGCTCAAAAATGTTTGTGTTATAACTAGTATAAGCGTTTTATATGGTAAGAGCAATGGTCGATTGGCCATCAGCAACGGGCTACAAGGGGACCTAACACTAAAATGCCCCTTCCACATAACCATTAATATGATCAGAAGCTCTCCAATGGAATATGGCTGCTCTTGGTGCATAGACTTTAACTAGGATTAATATCCAATGAGTAGTCTGGTCTATTACCTAGACAACCTGCAGACTGGGTCGTTGTATGTGATTACACAGCTTTGGCACTTTAATTACTTTTTCTAGAATTATGGTGAATTTGAATCAGTTGACAGTCTGTAGCTTCAGGGGGCCCCCCTAGCAAGAACCTGTGTGCAAAAAACTTTGTCAAGCTTGGAATCTAAAAATTCCTACAACATTGATGATTTTAGAGCCCAGGTTCATCAGGCTTCTGGCTTTACGGCTAGTGGCCTGAGATCTGACTTACCATTATATCTGGTGTTAGCCACACATTTCCATGTTGGGAGGTTCTTGTGCCCTCTGGGAAAAGTCTTTTTTCTAAGGCCTCCCAAATTCTAGAGATTAAACTGGTTGTATAGTATTTTGACCTTTTAAATGGTTTTATTGATGATTATAGTTCAACAACTTCTGAAATACAGCAGGTTAACAGTCCCTTCCCAAATTTTGTCACAAGGCTCTTTGATGAGCGTTTGCACCTTGTTCTGTTTCACAAAGATGCAAAATCCATTTGGGGCCTGAAATCAATCATTTATGAATAGTTTGCTAAACTTTAAATTTTCTATCATGGCAAAAAAAAAGCGAGGGGGAAACGACGAGAGACAATGGAAAGAAACTTGAGTTCATGGTGCCCTTTTAATAATGCAGCATAACTTGAAAACAATCAGTACAGTGTAAATACATGTGAGGCGTACAAACTACAGAGAAAGGAGAGTGTTTCAGATTCATCGGAAGTCAACCTTGTTCAACAGTAAGAGCCAAAGGTTCTGCTTGTAACATTCTAAAGAGGGACAAATAAAATGGAAAAGGTGCATCATCCATCATGCAGATACTTTATATTGCTAACAGTCAAGCATAAGAGAAAAGGTGTGTGGGGGGGGGGGAGAAGGTACAATCCAATTTGGACAATAGGACTACAAGACTGCCCAGTGTTGGATTATTGACGAACCATTGTAAACAGAAGGGATATTAGTCACTTTTTTATTTTGTAAATCCCTTCGTTAACAGGAAGATTAATTTGCCAGCCAGATACGAAGAGACTTTACAATTGTCCTTGGAAATCTAAAAACCACTAAGGCACTCCAAAAACCACTGTCCAATTTAAAGACTGCTCAACTCAACTGTGCTGTGCATTCAGTCTTTCCAGTGTGGCCACTACCCAACGCTTTTCACCCAGTTTCTGACCACACCAGGATCCTTCCACTTCTCTCCCCCCCCCAACGTTATCCTTAAAAAATACAAATCATCCACACAGCCCTATCAAACATCATTAATCCCCCCCCCAGCACCACACGCAGAAAAACATTAGTGCAAATACCTCGCTCTTGTCCATCTGACAACAGCAAGCCCGTTACCATTCACATTTTATCATAATTTTTGTTTTTCTTATGCATCCTGCTTTCCTACAACAAAAAAATATATACACAGGAAGAAATGCACTAAATAAAATATATATATTCTGTTTTTGTCTTCACCCGTCCCCATTGTGCAAGGTGCCTGTCATTTTGTCTACGATCCCTAACATGCAGTCTATACAAAGCAATGATGTCTATTTTACATAGGCCTACCGTTTTACTGCAAATCGGGGGAATTTCAATAAAGATATACAATTTAGAATGATTTTTTTCCCCTTACATTCAAAGCCATCTTCTGAAATTCCCACTTCACAGATTAGGTTTCATTAAAAAAAAAATAACAACAAAAATGTCTACATCTGCCCCAATACAGCAGACTATGTAAGTGCTCTTTCAGTGTTTAGAAGCTGCAGATTAATACCGTTTTGGCTTTTTATCTTCAAATACAATATAACTACCTGCACTGCAGGTAACAACCTTGAGATACCATCTGCGAGGGTAGTACCTCATGTTCCCAAATCTACTCGCTTGTGCCTTTTGCTTAAAACTTTTTTCTTTTATAAAAATCTTGATTTATTCATTTTCTAAACCTTTGCTTAAAGAACTGCATCAGTAGCAGAAGAGTCTGCCTATTGTTTCAGCTAGACCCAACTTTTCTCAGGTTCCTAAAGTATGTACAGGTTTGTAGCCAGCCAAATCCTTGCCAGCATACATATATATTGGGAAGCTTTTTTGGTCCTTCTACTTTGTGCATAATGCTAAAAACATTATAGGGCAAGTATTGAATAAAAGAGGTCAGTCTATTTGAATGGTTTAAAGTCAATGGACCTTAAAAACTCTAGATACTTGAACATTGTTGGACACCCTTGGCACTGTGCAACTTTTGGCAGCCTTTAGCCTTATCTAATAGTTTATTGGACCAAAAAAAATCCAATACTTGGCTGATATTGCTAAATCAAATGGAAAAGAACTTTAGAAGGGTGATCACCTACAGTACATTTTATAATGTACCAAAAATCTTACTTTAAGTAGAGTATTGAACTGTGCACAATAGACCACATAGCAAGTAAAAATAACATTAGGGGGCACATTTACTAATGGTCGAATATCGAGGGTTAATTAACCCTCGATATTCGACCGTCGAAGTAAAATCCTTCGACTTCGAATATCGAAGTCAAAGGATTTACCGCATTTCCTGCAATGGAACGATCGAATCGATAAAATCAAACGATTTGAAGGATTTTAATCCATCGATCGAGCGATTTTCCTTCGATCAGAAATGTGTTAGAAAGCCTATGGGGACCTTCCCCATAACATTGATGCTTGTGAGGTTTTAGGTGGCGAAGTAGGGGGTCGAAGTTTTTTTTAAAGAGACAGTACTTCAATTATCGAATGGTCGAATAGTCGAACGATTTTTAGTTCGAATCGTTTCGAATCGTTTGAGTCAAAGTCGTAGTCGAAGGTCGAAGTAGCCAATTCGATGGTCGAAGTAGCCAAAAAAAACATTCGAAATTCGAAGTACCTTTTCTTCTATTCCTTCACTCAAGCTAAGTAAATGTGCCCCTAGGAGCCTGGTTTACTCTAAATGAATAAGGTTATTATTTACCTAGGCAAACTAAATTACTGACAAATTACTAGTATTGATATGTGGGAAATTAGAACAAGTATTTTATATACTCTTTGCCTCTTGTGTTTCAAGAAAATAATGATTTTGATACAATGAAAGGCTTTTGTCAATATGTTTTCAGTGGAAACATTCATATCTATAAATGGAAAACCCATTAAACCTTTCTTATCGCCTTTGCAAGAATGATCTTATTAAGAACAGACATGGATACCCCATATAGTTTGCTATCAGTGTGTCTTCTCCAAATGCAAGTTTGACCAAGAAAACCTCAAAGCCACCAGTAATGTTAGGGCCTACTGAAATATAGAAGGTATCTCCTTGATTGAAGTTGACACCTGCTTGGATGGATACCATCCCCATTTCTTTAGAAGAGGGAAATGAAGCACATTATACTTCGGCTCCTGCCTTTTAAAATATTTATTGCAGCAGAAATGTGACACAAGCTTCGGGGACAACCCCTTCCTTAGGTGTGCTTCATTTCCCTCTTCTAAAGAAATAGCCTTGTTGGGCTTGGAAGCGGCCTGGGATTGAATTCACCCTATGATAACAAGTTAGTGGTGTGTTGAAGATAAAATAGTTTTGGACTATACCTTCAGCATAGCACATGAGTATCACTGCCCAATGACCACTTAGATACATCAGTCATGCCTCCTGCTTTGTTGTTTAGTGATGACGTGTGGGTCAAGGGCAATGGCTTAACATGGTGAATGTGAAGGATGAAGGTTTTTTTGCAGCTTAATAGCCATGTTAATTGATGGATCTTAAATGCAAAACTCAGAGGCCCATTGCCAACTACGGGAAAAAAATGATTAAAATAAAAACGCATTGTTTCATTCATTTTCACAGGAGTCTATAAAAATGTGACTTTAGTTTGAGTTTTTTTTTATATAAATACACCTCCTATTGATTTCTGTAGACTCTCGCCAGGTTTTAGTTGCCAATTCCTTTCATTCAATTTTTTACGTGCTTTTTCTTAATTGATAAAATTTAAAAAAAAAAATTGAAAAATTAAAAATGTACATTTGATTTCTAATAACTATCCTTTAAGGTAGAATTACCTGAGATGGTCCCCTAACACCAATATTACAACTAAAGCAAATACACTTTTGGGTTAGGAGTGAATTATTTGCCGTGTAAACAGTGTAGAAAATAAAAACTACACCATATAAATAATGACAGAATCCAAAAATAGAAAATACAGTTTAGACCCTTTAAAAACAAAAATACTTTCCAACTTTTTACGGCCATTACTACTGCTGCTAAGAGCACTATTGCAAAAGCATGGAAGACAAAAGTATTGTCCATTGAGATCGCTAAGCATAAGATTGACTGGATCATGACTCAGGAAAAAATGACCAGTATCTTAAATGATTCCCATAGCAGATTTTTAAAAATTTGGGGTCCGTGGTTGGAATACAGGTACGGGCCTGGTTATCATCTGACATTGCTTAGTATTTGAATTCAATTTCCTATACCGGTTGATTGGTACCCTTTGTGGGCCCATCTCTCTCTGGGTCCATTGGAGGATCTGTCATTTAGTTTGTTATTAAAATACATCTTGTGTTTTTACTATGCTTTATCGCGCAAGGCCGGTTATATTCTGTTAGCTACTGTGTTTGGACTATTGGTACAGATGAGATTTTTTATATCCTACTACTTATTGTTTGTCTGTACCATGTGCCTTTCACTGCAGTATTCTTGATTTCATATCTGTGTACTGGCCGTCATTTCCATTTTTTTTACTGCTGTATGCTACCTATGTGTCTTATGTTTTGTAAAACACAATAAAAATTATTGAAATAAAAACAAAAATACTTAAAAATGTTGATTCCTCCCAAAGGACAAATATTTAGCACAAAAGAGGTGAACTCTGGATCTTTTAAATAGGGGACTGTTCTCGAACTACCCGCTAGTTGGTTTGTGAAACCGAACTCTGCACTTTGTTACCAAATAATTTTCTGTTGTCAGTTCACCAAATTGATATTCAAGGCGTATTGGCAAGATTTGAGTCTACTTGTTGAACTTCAAAAGCCCAAAATGGAATTATTAGTGCGTCATTAACAATCATGGCAACCAATCAGCAGTTAGCTGGTGCCATCCTAGTGCAATTAGACTATTGATCAGTTACTCAACTGGGGCAAACTATGTCAATACTACCATATTACGATATGGTCTCTATGAAAGTGCAGCAGGAAGATAGGGTCAACTGGAAGAAAAAGAATCATCGCAAGGAAAATACTATGTTCATTCAATCCCCTCCAAATCATCTACCATGACCGCACCATCATGGCCTTTATTTAGTAGTCACTCAACGCAAATCAGGCTACAGTTCACTAGTACAGCAGGACAAATACTGGGCAAAATGTTTCTGTCCCTAAAGAATCTTCAAATTTCCCATTTGCTCCTTCAAGCCTAATGTTTATAAGGGACAAATATACCAAAGGCTTTAGGGATCCATTTACTAAAGTGAGATTCAAAAACATTTATACCAAAAAATGTACATGGGGTACAATTTGAATGGTGACTTTAGTATATAGTAGTCAAGTGGTTTTTATGTTTTCCAACTTTCCTATATTTCTCCCTCTCAGCAACAAGCACAGTATTTACTCAACTAAATTTGTATATTTAACCTGGCTGGTGATTGGTGAATCTGCTCACTGGAATGGGCCACCAAACTAGTGGATCTTTACTACTCAGGTGTTGGGTCAAACATGCAGTGTACTAGAGTGGGGTGGCCTGTGAAGACCTGTCAGACAGGGAGCACATCCACAGCCTGATGCTGCCTTGCTCCGCCAAAAAGATTTGCAAACTTTCCCTTTGAGATATTACTGGGGAAGACAAAAAAATGTATCATCAATAAGTTGACCACTCATACATAAAACCAAGCTTAATAATAAAAAATTTGCAATGTTGAGGCCCCCAATGAGCAGATCTTGCCTTCGTGCCAAACAAACGCATTACAAGCATGGTCAATGCAGGCCATCGGGGCGAAGACCACATCAATGAGTTGAAGTGGTCTTCATGTGAACAGGATTTTAAAATCAGCAAAAACAATATTTGCCCAGAACGACTGAGTTGGAAGCTTTTATTGGCTCGTGTATGGCCACCTTAGCTTGCATGTCTGAATGAAACACAAGTAAGGGGATGGAAAGGGAAAAAGGGTGTACATCTACATACCTCCCGTCCCTTATGAATACAGTGCTGCCGAACACAAGAAGCACTGTATTCTCTGGGTGAATCCAGGTGTCTCTGCTCCATAGAGACCTGCATCAAGATTGGGTGGACAACCTAACTAACTGGGGTTACTCTCTATTTTTTACATATTCACAATCACAGGCTTTTTTCTACTTTATCTTAAAATGGTGATGTCATAAGAACAAAAATCTCTTGCCCTCCCTTAGGCTGACATCGATATAAAGGATTATGTTACAGATTTACATGGCCGCCTGTATTAATACTGATTACTGCTCGAGTTTCTGCTGTGACATTAGACAAAACCTTTAAGCTAGCTAGCTTGATAAAAAAACAAAAATCTGCACAAAAATTGTTAAGGGGCAGATTTATTAAGGTTCGAAATTGAAAATCTGAATTCAAATTTTCAAGTTAGATTTTTGGTCAAAACTCACAAATTTAAGTTGAGAATATTTCAAACTCGAATTTGAATTCAAGATTTATCATACCTGGACCCTGGGAACAACTCAAATTCGACTATTCGCCACCTAAAACCTGCCAAGTTCATGTAGAAGTCAATAACAGAGGTCCAGTGACCCATTTGAAGATGTTAATAGCCTTCCTGACATAAGAGTTTTTTCGGATAAGTTTTCAGGTTTGGTAATATAAGTTTTCAGGTTTGGCTTATTCAGTGATTACTGTTGTCCTTTTCATGAGCGACTTCATGAACAACAGCAGATTTCTTAAATGTGCTGGTAAAAAATAAAATGAATACAGTAAATTCTGTTACATATAAAGGAGCCCATTATTGTTATTTCTTTGTTTCCTACGTTGGTCGCGTCCGACCGGATCATTTAAATTATACTGAAGGCTATTATTTCTCTCATAAAGTAGTATTTCTTCTTTTTTTTCTATTTTTTGTTTTAAATACAAGCAGAATAAAAATCACATTGTTTTCAGGCAACAGTAGCAGTTCTGAAGGTAAATGGCCAATCACATTTTTGCTTCCTATTAGTAACGCATGCGAAGCAGTTGTAGAACTACACATCCCTTTAAGAGGTTCCAGGAACTCTCTTTATAAAGTTCCACCGTAAGCAGTATCCTGTCTTCGCACCGGGGTCTCTGGTCTGCTGGTGGAGCCAGTGTCTTCTTCGAAGGGTAGCGCAGGGCTTGGCTGGGCATCAGATACCAATGGATCTGTGCCACCTACCTCTTGGATGACGGATCCCGTTGCGCCTTCGGCTTCTTCGCTCTGTTCAAACATAGGGTTGGACCCATTTGTGAGGTCAATGTTTGAAGTGTTAGTTCTCAAACCCATTACAGTGTTAGTATCACTCCTTCTCTCTGCATAGCTTCTCTGCTCGAGGGCTTGGGCTGGACTCGGCTGGAAATCGGACTCCAACGGGATGCTAGGCGTGGTGGCACCCATCACGGAGCGGTACATCTCCACACTATCGGGCAACATAGATTTGATCTTGGGAAGCCAGCGTTTGCGCACCCTACGTGCATTGGTGCACATGTCTGCAGCGATGACGTTCATCTCGCTCTCCTTAAAATTTGGAGCAAAATTCTGGCAATACACTGGATAAAGAGAAAGGACACGGCAGAGGAACAGAGATTCATTTTGTGACATTGTAGAGTTACTACATGCAAAATGGCGCTGATTTTATTCTACTGAACTGGTCCAATCAGAATGTCAATATAAGGGTAGGTAGGTACCTGGACAAGCCTGATTTGGCCTATCATACTGGGTAGGTTGGAATGTTCCCACCAGTGCCACCAATCAAATCATACTTATTTTTTCTGAACAGAACAAAGTTTCAATGGACCTCAATCAGAAGGTCCTGCAGGTCAATTGGCTGCCAATGTGGTTAAGGGAAGAGGAAGTGGAAGATGCCCATGGAAAGTTGGCTTTCACCAGATTAACTGGATAAAACAATTAAATGCTATTGCTGTTGGTTGCTATGGGTAACTAGACTTCCTATCGATAAAACGCGATGCTCCTAGGCAGGGAATCTGTAACCTGTGGCTGCACAGCTATGGAATAGCTACAACTAGACAGAACACCCTGCCTAATGGTTTCCATTCTGAGCATTCAAGTTGGGGAAGCAAAAGCCTTTTACCCAGTATCAAAACAAGTTTCCTTACATTTCACAGCATTGAGGACTCTACTGTCCAGAGGCTTCCGGCTGGGATCACTCGTTGATGATCGAATCCCTGTACCGCAACTGTTTGCAAGGGTGTTTCTGTGAGAAGCAAAAGCCAACAGATGTAAGTGCTACATATATACTTAATCATTACTAACAATTACCTTCCTGGCACCTCCCATATGTATAATTAGAAATATACAGGGAAGAAATGGTCTGAGCACACAATAAGCTATACCCCCATACTGTACTGTCTAAGGGAAACAACATGGCAGCTCACTGCTCCCATAATGTATAAATACAAATATACAGAGAAGGAATGTTCTGGGCACACAATAAGCTATACCCTCATACTGTACTGTCTAAGGGAAACAATATGGCACATCCTCCTCCCATATGTATAAATACAGAGAAGGAATGTTCTGGGCACACAATAAGCTATACCCTCATACTGTACTGTCTAAGGGAATAAATATGGTACCTCCCTACTCCCATTCGTATGTATAAATAAAAATTTACAGAGAAGGAATGTTCTGGGCACACAATAGGCTATACCCTCATACTGTACTGTCTAAGGGAAACAATATGGCAGTTCACAGAATATCTAAAACATATGAAAGGCAAGTTTTCTGATAGACCATACCGATCAAAGAATGTAGCAAGTAGCCGCCGCAGTAGGACCTTGTGCTTGACTCCAGCGCAGAGGTGACAGTTCATCAGCTGGCCGCGGGTGATATAAACCCCAGAACCTAGTGTTTGATAGAAAGGCATCAATTGAGGGATTACTTAGTTCTAAGCACACAATATTGGAAGAGGCATTAGAAACGGTCGGGGTGTTAGCCTCCATAGAAGGCAGCAGCTTACTGCAGAGGTTAAACTCAATTCCAGCGCGAACGGAAGGATGAAAATGGTAATTTCGTAGTCCATTAAGAAATAAAGGGCACATTTTGCCGCTATTTAATGTTTCTAAAAGAGACAGACATTAGACCTGTTTACAAATCACAGCCACCAGTAAATCGATTGAATGAAAAAAAGAAGCATTAGGGCCTATGGTGGAAGCTCTCTCGCTACCCCCCCCACCCCCACCTCCAACTCTCTCTGTTCTTTACCTTGAATGAACTCACACACACACACAGACCAGCAACTCGCAGATCTGCCGGTATTGATTCTAATTATATTCTGCTGACTGCAGAGGAGCGGAACTCCATCCCCTCCAGTGAAGTCAATATGCACATTGTGAGACAGGGAGGTTTACTGCATTAGACCACAGGAATGACAGCTACCGGCCCTGCACTCATCTCAATGGAAGAAACGGCTTCTCTGCAGGGCAAGCGGATATTCAATGTGGGCAAGCAATTGAATTCCTAGTGGCCATGAAAATTCTGATTTTGGTGTGGCACCACATACATCAAAACCTTCCCTCTTCTGTATATAAAAGCTTTTCTACCATAACCTATTTAAGGCTGATAGGTCAATAATTCTTGCAAGTCTTGGCCACTACTAACCATTTAGGCAACTTACTGTCCTGTGTATGGGCCAAACCCATTGCCTCCCCAACTGGTATTTTATTGGAGCTTTACAGATATCTACCAGACTATCCAGATGGAAAGGACTGCATAATGGGACTGCACATGTCTTAATGTGATCTTATCAGTCTTAGGGTTAAATAATGATCTCAATCAATTTTGGGGCATGGACATATTTAGCTTTACTGAGCTTTATTTTTCGTTCCTGCTCAGATTCATCGAAAATGGGTTGGGCCACCAGCAGAGGAGAAGTGATGACGTTAAAGCTTAAAGTTTATGGCAATAGAATCACATTTGAGACATTGTGCCATGATAGGGGCAACCACTATATCTGGCTGGTCTGTCCCTGGGAAGAGCTGCTTACTAGAGCGTTTTGAGGGTGCTACCTTGCACTATAAAAAGCTAAAGATAAAAAAGAAAATTGAGCTGTTAATGTTACATTTGCAGAGGCTCACAACAATTGAAGGCACCTCCTTTTGGAGTAACAAGCTGAAGGCTCACTCTAGTTGATCACCCTCAACTGTGACAACAGCTGGTTGCACCACCATCATGAGTGACTAGCTAAAAGATCATGGTGACAGGTTAACCCTCATCAGGGGTGACTAGTTGAAAATAACAAAAATTGGTGGCTCCACTATCAGACGTGGCTAGGAAAAAAAAGGCTAATGGCAGTTGGTTGGACCACCACCAGAGGGGTCTAGTTGAAGGCTCACTGCCCATGGCAGTTGCTTGCACCACCATTATGAGTGACTAGCAAAAGGATCATGACAGTTGGTTTATCGCTACATCAGAAGTGACTAACTGAAGGATCCCAACAGCAACTATGACTAAAATAAAGGTAACAAGAATTGGTTGCACCACCATCAGAGGTGACTAGATGAAGACTCACTGCTATTTGCTAGCTGAAAGACTAATGAGTATAGCGAAGGGATTGAAGAATTAAATATAGATGAAAGCCAGAAGACAAAATGGTTGCCAGGTCCAAAGACCCTATGGAGACAAATGCACAGACTGCTCCTGGCTTACCCTTTTTCGTGACACTTCCGTCTACCCCTTTAAAGGGAAACTGTCAGAGGAAAACATGTTTTTTTCAAAACCCTAAAGTTAATAGTGCTGCTTCCACAGACTTCTGCACTGAAATCTGTTTTTCAAAAGAGCAAACTGAATTTTTCATATTTAATTTTGAAATCTGACATAGAGCTAGACATATTGTCAGTTTCCTAGGTGCCCTCAGTCATGTGACTTGTGCGCTGATCATTTTCAGTCACTCTTTACTGCTGCGCTGCAAGTTGGAGTGATACCACTGCCTCCCCAGAAGCAACGGGAGCAATGGGAAGGTAACCAGATAACAGTTCCCTGGTATATATAAGAACAGCATTCAGTAGTAAAAATCCATGTCCCACTGTGACTCCTTCAGTTACATTGAGTAGGAGAAACAATAGCCTGTTAGAAAGCAGTTCCATAGTGCTAAAAAAAATACACGTTTTAGGTTAGGAATGAAATTGTACATGGTATCGTGAGTTATTTGCAGTGTAAACAGTCATTTAGAAATAAAAACAACTGTACTCCATAAAAATCATGACAGAATCCATTTAAAGAGTTAAAAATAAATCCTGGGAAAATAAAATATGCAGAATTTTCCCAAGCAACAGAGAGAGAGAGAGAAAGCCTGTAGCACCTGCCAATGGTGATATTAATGCAAGCAGAAGAAATAAACTCCGCTCCGCGATATTAATCTGCCTCCGCAGATTGAAAAATGCAAATGGTCCCCATCCACAGGTGTGCACAGAGACGATTTACAGTTGTTCCTTACTGTGAAAATAACCGGTGTCACATTTAATAGCTGCACATAAAATGTAAACTGCAACAAAATGAATATTCCGGCGGCATAACGAGCGTCGGTATTCTGTATGCTAACAACCATTTACAGTGGCCGAGTCATTGTGCTCTGCAAGGAAATTGATTTTGCTGGAAACATACACATTGCTCTGACTGTCGGAGATATTTAGCAAATGTGACAGTTTGGGAGAAGCGATTAAATATGGATAAACCCTGACTCTGACAGCAGCCGTTCCCACATTCGCTTTTTTGGACCCCCTAATAATATGGAAACGAAAAAAATTGTAGCCTCTGTTGCAGTTTGAAACACAGCAATGTTCTCATGTGGAAGATTTATGGTTTGCGGGGAGTTTTATGGAGCTGGAGGAGCAGAAATATAATCTGTATGCTGATGCAGTTGCCTGCTTTTCTCTCTCTCTGCTATATGGATTCTCACTAAAGAGTCTGTAGAGTAGGATTCGGATAAAGCACATTAAAAAACATCCCATCCAGGCATTTCTCTAGATCTAGAGATTCAGTTGCACCCTTTAGTCTGGCTTTTATTATGCAAGATTTGTAGCAGGCTTCATTTGGGCCACTTAATATAACGCTTTTCAAGGCACCCCCAAATGAAGGTGTCCTGCTAATTTGGTTAAGAGGTAAATACAGTAGCTCTGATGTCAATGGGGAGTGATTCCCATCAAATAGTTTAAAGAAAACAGGGCCACTAAAAGCCAATTGCAGCTGTAACACCAGCCACAAGTTCTTTACTTCTAGTGCTCACCAGCCTCAAGTTTCACAATTTCACTTCTCACCAGTTAAAGTTTCTGCAAATCCCAGTTCAAACCAGCCACACACCCAAAATCCAGCCAACACCCATTCAATTCTCACCAGCCACAAGTTCTGCACTCTGTCCTTAACAGACACAAGTTCCACCACTCTCAGTTCTCAGTTCTCACCAGTCACAACGTCTGCACTTTCAGTTCTTACCAGTCACAACGTCTGCACTTTCAGTTCTCACCAGTCACAACGTCTGCACTTTCAGTTCTCACCAGCCACATCTGCACTCCAAGTTCACAGTAGGCACACGTTTTGCAATCCTAGTCACAGTTGTACACTTTCAAATGTCTCAAGTTCTACATTTCAAATCTCACCTGCCACAAGTTCCAAACTTTTAATTCCCACCAGCCATAAATTCCACCACTCACAGTTCTCACCATCCACAAGTTCCACCACTCAGATGTCAGATTTCATCACTCCTAGTTCCAACCAGCCACAAGCTCTGCCAATCTCATCTCTCAACAGCTGCAAGTTCTGTCACTCAGTTCTCACCAGCCACAAATGCCACACTTTCAGTTCTCACCAGCAAGAAGATCCCCACTATTAGTTCTCATTAGTCACAAGGTCTGTTCTCCTTGTTCACATTAGACACAAGTTCAACACTCCAAGTTCTCAGCAGCCACAAGTTCCAAACTTTCAATTCTCAGCAGCCACACAAGTTCCCCACTTTCGATTCTCATCGGCAAGAAGTTCCCCAATATTAGTTCTCATCAGTCACAAGATAGGTACTGCCTGTTAACATTTGACACAAGTTCAGCACTCCTAGTTCTCTCAGCCACAAGTTCCACACTTTTGATTCTTAATAGTCACAAGTTCTCACCATCCACAATCTTTTCCACTTTCACCAGCCAGAAGCTCTGACACTCTCAGGTCTCACCACTCCCAGTTCTCACCAGTCACAAGTTCCACCAACCTCAGTTTTCTCCAATTACAGTTCTCACCAGCCACAAATGCCACACTTTCAGTTCTCACCAGCCACAAGTTCCAGCTTTTCCCCGGGATCTCCCTCTGAATACAGCTTCGGGTGACAGCGGTATCCAATTTGGCTTATCAAGCTGGCAGGAAGCGCAACCAAATCCCGACGGATTAGGACACAGGAACGGTTTTCCAGCACAGGTATCTGGTCTGCTTTTTCCTGCCCTGATGTAGAGAACACAGATTTAAAAAAAAAAAGCATTAAAAATAGCAAAAATACACAAGACACATCAGAATGCAGTTGGCGTGTTTGTATTCGAATGCTGAATTTAGTATTAGCGACTACAACTGGAAGGTGCACAAATATGGGCACATTAAAACACAGTGGGGGTCATTTATCAACACTGGGCAAATTTGCCCATGGGCAGTAACCCATGGCAACCAATCAAATTGCTGCATTCATTGTTCTACTTGCAGCTGGCTTCAAAAAGCTAATCACTGATTGGTTGCTATAGGTAACTGCCCATGGGCAAATTTGCCCAGTGTTGATAAATGAGCCCCAGTGCACTTTGTGGTTTTGCCTGTTAATCTGAATGAAGTGCTAGCTGCAGAGCACAGTGGTGCAAAATAAGAAGGAAAACACACACAGCACAATGCAATTTTTTAAGACTCCAAGATCAGCTAAGTTCGGTCTCCTTGCTTCAAAGACATTATTGGAGGTAGAAATTGATGGGCACCATAAACTGCCTGGACATAGTCAATCCACCTAAAGTCTTTGTTAAACAGACAGTTCTAATTTACTGCCACCACCCTCTTCGCCCCACTGTTGCAACAAGCTATTCCCTTGTTCTGTCCTCTCTCCTACAGGATATTTATGTACCTTGCAAGCTTAATGTTTACACATACCATGCACACATAAACCACCCAAGAATAAGCATTGTTGATGGCAACATATAACAAAAGATGAGAAGATCAACCAGCGATATAGCTCCTCTCATATTACTGGGCTCGGCATCAACAGACATTAATAACTGTGTTGTCACAAAGCAGTTCTGTCTTTTATAGAGTTTGTGGAACAGGACTGACAAGAGACAGTGGTTACCTACTCCGAAGAACCCGAGACGGCTCTGTTTCTTTTCATTCTTAGTGCTGGCCTTGGGTCATACAGCATTAATTACTGGGGACCAATTGTGATGCACAAGTTTCACTAGTAGTCTACAGTTAATGGACAGCAACCAAACACTTTTCAGAATTTTTCTGTTCAAGCACCTACCCCTTAAGGGTCATCGTTTGGTTAAGGCACCCCATACATACAAAACACTTTGCATCATTCAGCCTAGCTTCAAAGAATACCCAGGACAAAATAAAAGCAATCACTCCTTAGCTGACTTTCAACTTGGTTATTTATCCAGTGGAAGGTATGGTGGAATCCGGCAGAAGAAGGTCCTATGACGGGTAGTAAGGAGATGGTTGTCCTTTACCTGGCAACATTGTGCTTGTGAACCTCTGCTCAGGATCTTTGTCTCCAGATCTTGTTTTAAAAGGCCTTCAGACTGGGTTCCCCCAGCTGTTCCAGACCACCTTGGGGATGGGGACACTTAAAGTCCCCTCCCTGTACTTGCCATGTGTTAAGTCCCTTTTAATGTCACACATGTACCCACTTCACCATCTACTCAAGCCCACCAGGTGGCTGAACCAACGGGCAGCATCAGACCATATAGCAACTGAAACTTTATCGGGTTACAATTTATGGCTGTCATACATGAACATCTACTCTCTTCGACTGATCAGTCTACAGACAGGTGCAGGACTAGGAGGTAAAGGCTCCACACATAGTATTATCTCCTTCCTATTGTAGAAACTAGGAGTAGAAAGTTCAGAGGAGCTTTGGTTCCTCCTTGCTTCCTCATCTGCTGATGCACCATGCACTGAACAATATGGTGCTCTGGCAGATGAAGCATACCTCCCAACTCTCCCGTTTTTAGAGCGACAGTTCCTCTTTTGACAGCTCAACCCTCAGTCTCTCGTTTGTACTGGAAAGTCACCTTATTCTCTGCACTGAACAGCCAGAAACAGCCACAGCAGCAGATAAGATACTTTTGTAACAATTTTGAGATAAGCAAATAAGTGTAACAATATTAGACAACAGGTCGCTAGGAAAAAATTAAGGTGGCCATAGACGTAGAGATCCGCTTGTTTGGCAAACAAAGCTAAACAAGCGGATCTCTTACTGATATGCCCACATTAAAGTGGGCGATATCGGACTGATCCAATCGTTGGCCCAATGATTGGACCATAATGGATCCGATATGGACGGTCGTATCGCGGGACCGCATAGACGCATAGATGCAGCCGTGATCCAACTGGGTTTTTTTAACCTGCCCGATTGAGATCTGCCCAACATTCGGCCAGATATCGATTAGGGAAGCCTGTCGGATGGCCCCACACTCGGACCAATAAGTTGCCAACTCAGTCTGTCGGCTGCTTTTATCGGCCCGTGTATGGGGGCCTTTAGACTCGCAGCTTAAAGGGTAATTGACCTTCATTAGCAAAACTGTAATAATTGAAAAACCTCAGAAATTTGTTCAAACTTTCATAACCTGCCAAATTAAAAGAGTAGCAACTTTTTTGTCCCTCTTTTTATTTCCAAAATGTTGGGAGGTATGGATGTAGTGTTCAAATCTGCCTAATCTCCAAAGCAATCTATATTTATAGCATACAGATATCAGGATTATTGTTCAAAATCTGCGGGTGTACGGCCACCCTAATGCTGCTGAACATCTGAAATCATTCAGAAGCCCTATTCACTGAAGCAAAAGAAAGACTTTATTTCAAAATAGGATATATATCCAGTGTCACACTGGGATGCCAGGGGCCCACTAGAACACCTTAGACTGTGAGCCCACCAGAAAACCTTAGACTGTGGGCCCACTAAAAAAAACCTTAGACCGTAGGCCCAAACTATTATTCCTCCTCTCCTCACTCAACCTCTTTATTCTCCTAGGGGTATATTTATCAAAGAGTGAAGTTAGAGATTGCTCATGATGGAGTGAAATACTGCCTCTTTCCATTCATTTCTATGGCATTTTTAAAGGCGTATTTATCAAACGATGAACTTTCACTTACACCCATTGATGAACTTACACCCATTGATAATAACTGTTTTAGAAATACCATAGAAATGAATGGAGAGTGGCAAACTTATACTCTAGTGGACTATGGTGATCTCAGACTTCACTCTTTGATCAGTGGCGGAACTACTGGGGGAGCAGGGGGTGCAAGCGGGCCAGGGCCCGCACCCCCTCAGGGCCCCCCCGGCAGCCCGTGCGCCACTGACAAATGCGGCCGTACTGAGGGGGCGGGGCCTGGCTGCACGTCACGCACCAGGGCCCACCCCCCTCTAGTGACGCTACTGTCTTTGATAAATATACCCCATAGTCTTTTATATCTACTTACTATATTCTTCCATTATTAAGCATTTGTTTGCCATAAAGAAATAGGGAACGACCATGAAATAGGCTACACGGTTAGAAGCAAGAGGGTCCACTGACACCTGCCCCCCCCCCGGGAGTTTTCCTGATATCACATTGGGCCAGTCCGACACTGTATATATCATCCCAAAATAACTTTGTCAATGTCATTTTTAAATAATTGGTGGCACTGTCACACGGAAGTCACCAGATCGAAGACTAAAATAACGACCCCCCATTTATCTAGGAGGCTACTAACCATTTTTTCAGTAGAGAGAACAAACTGGCTGTATTGTAACGAAATTTCCCATAAATAAGACAACTTTATGCTGCCTGATATAAAATGTATTGTTTCAGTATGTGTCGACAGTGTACGCTCACTGAGACGTAGATGGAGGACTCAATCCCGTAGGGTTTTAAGGACATACACGACACCAGCATCTCTTTAGTTTAGATCACCAGATGTTTCTCAAAAGATTATGTTTTTTGGGCTGGATTAAAATATAATCTCAGTGCCTTCAGAAAGGTTCAGATGTCCCACCATAGCCCAACAGAATCCTGCCAAAACCATCTTTTATTCCTACTTTGGTGGAAAAGAGTTAATAGTGCTCGGGAAGACGGGACTCATTTTATATGATGTTCTCACAAAGGCCAGCTCCTCCCTCGATTCTCGTTGCTATAAATTCCAAGGGAATAGAACTTCTTATGACTGCCTTGGAAGCAGCCGTATCTGTCCTTTTTTAGACCTGGGCTTGTCACCAGTTGCCGGGTTTATAAATACTCGTATTTCAGCAGCTTGAGGAAAAGTGAAACATCTGCCAGTGTAAATGTGCAACTAAACATTGTCTTTAGACTTTACCCATTCGTAACCAGTGTGGCCCACAGTGCATGGTGGGGTCACAGGAGGATAAGGTGCTGGAGCTGCTTAACCCATTTGTTTCTGTGCATAGTTTTACAGTTAACCCCAATGTTTCTATATATCTGTAACCTTGTTATGAGCTAAGGGGACCCAGCCTGAAGGCCAGTTAGGGGGAGATTTGGGGTGAGTGTGTATTTGTGCCCTGGGTACCCCTGGAAATATAGCAGGGTGACTGTTACCCCAATGTTTCTATAAATCTATAACCTTGTTATGAGCTAAGGGGCCCAGTCTGAAGGCCAGTTAGGGGGAGATTGGGGGTGAGCGTTTATTTGTGTCCTGGGTACCCCTGGAACTATGGCAGGGTGACTGTTACCCCAATGGTTCTATATGTCTGTAACCTTGTCATGAGCTAAGGATGACCCTAAAACTTTAGTTATGTCTGTTTCATCAGCACCCAGTTCACCATACGTTTAGGACTTTAGTCAGAGACTGGACCACTCAGAGGAAACCCACTCATTCATGAGAAGAACATAGAAATGGTACACAAATAGGATAGAGGAAGAAGGACACAGGACAGAGAAGTGGAACACAAACTGGCAATGTAATTGCCAAGACTTCCCAAACCACTGATGGGTTAACGCTCTCATGAATAAGCACCATGCCTGTCCCACAGATGCTGTAGCAGGAGAAATGGAAATCGTGACAGTTGCCATAGATTTTAAAGAGAATTCAAATTAGTGCAGGGAAATAGATTAAAGTAGAACCCATGAGTTTCAGGGGCAGAGTTTTAATTTCAACTATTTCAGCACATCAAGTATTTTGTGTCTGAGGCACAGGGAAATTAAGGAAAGAGCTGGCAGGGGAATCAAAGCTAGGATACCCTGAACATGGGCTTGCTGACTTATGAACTGCTGTAGGACACTAAAAACAAGTCTTGTAGCATCTGGGGGGAGAGATTTGGTGAACAATTTCTAAAGGTTCCAATTGTCCATAGAGACTGGAAATACATTGGACCCACTGCCCTCTCATGTGGCCGACAACTATTCATACTTAATAAAAATGCAGTCACAATAGGTAAAGTCACTGTAGGTAAGGCAAAGCTAAAATATATGTAATTTGTCACCCCCTGTTATCAGATATAATGATATAAGAAGTCAGAAAGTAGTTCCATGACCAAGGCTGGAGGCTGAGTTATACAGGGAACTCAGAGTATCACTCATGTATTATAAGGGATCATATACCCCCTACTGTAAATGATAAGGATATTAGAAGTCACTGAGGGGTTCTGTGACCATATAAAGGCAAAATGCCAAAGTCTGAGTAATACAGGGAACTCTGAGTATCACTCGTGTATTATAAAGGATAATGTACCCAGTACTGTAAATGATAAGGATATTAGTCACTGAGGGGGTCAGTGAACTGTGACTATGCGTCAAAAAGAAATTAGAAAATGTTTATTCACTGTATCCTTCCTTGTGGTTTTATGTACACAAATACATAAATACTGTGATACCTTGGACACAGAGTTTGTTAACAATGGACCATTGTATCTTCCAAAGAAAGAATCTTGGGCCCTTTCCAAAGAAGTTTACAGTCAGATTTCTCAAACAAGGTCTGGCGTACCTGACGCATGGCAGCTTCCATGGTAGAAACTGCAAACCATGACCGTAAGAAGGAGCCAACGATAACGATCTAATCATTGCGAATCTATTGTGTATGGAAAGCTACATACAAATAACCAGCATAGAATACATTATATTCAAAGGACCAAAGTGCAGGAATGAGTAGCTGCTGGCTTCAGAACTGTTCAAGCAATGTCTATCCCACACTTTGGCTGAAACTGCCTTGAGTACTCCTCAACTTACTATTTTCTAACATCTTCCCTACTGTTTTAAGACAAAAGTAGATTAAAAGGGGACCAACACGAAATAAGCACACAATAGTCCATTCACCCCTGCACTCTATTCTAAGTTTTATATACAGGACATGGAATCTTTCTTCTAATCAGAAGATACGTCCCACCAATGGTTTACAGCTATTAACCTAAAAAAAGTTTAACAGTTAGGACTTTTGCAGGCAATTCCACTTAAAAAAAAGAAATGTCGACAACAACAGGTAACGTTCAGGAAAATTTGCACTTTACCGAATTTGTAACAACCGTTCGCCCGAGCCTAAAAAAGCACGGTCCCGTTCGCTAGGAAATTGTCGTCTGTGCCTGTTAGTCAATTGGCGATGTCCCTGCGAATGGGATTTCTGGCAAAATGTCGCTAGCGTTAGCCATGCTGTCCTTTAGTAAATCTGCCCCTATGTCTTCTAGTCTCTCTTTGATCTATAGAGTTAAAGGTGCAGTGTAGCAGGATCAAGGAGAAGCGGGTTTGGAAAGGTTTTTCGAGCAGATCAAGACCAAGAGGAAACAGTTAACAGAGATTTGTTATACAACAAAAGAAAATGAATCGGCTGGTGAACATTCTGCCGCTTTCTTCCCACCACTCCTATGGATTGCTATACCACTGCTGCTGTATAAAGGATGGCAGTTCCATTTTTTAAACAAGATTTTAATAGAGAATGGATAAAATTTAGCATTCATCCGGCAGATAAATTTGGTGTTTGGAGGATCAGCAATTGGTTGGCTCAATTTTATATATATATATATATATATATATATATATATATATATATATATATATATATATATATATATATTCACCCCAATGTTTATACATTGGATAAGATACTGGCAGAAGGTGTTGTGCTGGGCTTGGGTTGGACAAAGACTCTGCAACTTATCATGTCTTTGCCCCACTCCAAAGTTTGATGTCAAAAGACACTGTTGCCAGAGGTGCATAGCTCTGTAATTACTGACACGCAACAGGGGAAAAGGCTAGAGGGGGCTGTGCTCTGAGGTTAATAGCTGGTGATGGTTTATGTTCTATAATCTATGGACTACAGGATTCTCGTGATGTGACCTTCCACCATGCATCCAAGTTTCCTCCCTGTTCCTGCCCACACCTAATAGCTCCTCATTTCCCTCCCATTCAAAACTTACCGCAATCCTCCTGGTAGTTTCCCTTCCTGCAAGCACCACACCCAACAGTCTCCGTTATCTCCTTTGCCTTCTACAACAAACAGCAATGGCGTTGTCCCTTGCCCTCCTAATCGGTGACACATAATGCCTCCAGTACTTGCCTATTCCCCGCCAGGAACACCAATAGCCTATACCCTTTTCTTCAAATTATGTCCTCTCAACAATGAATCTGACCCATTCCATCATAACTTACACTTTTTCCAAATAGAACTATGGGAAAACACACTGCTAGAGCTAAAGATCGAGCCTTTAAATCAGGGACAAGGCTTTGCCTCAATAGCTTTCCAGAAACATAGTGCCATAGCAGTGTGCAAGACAAGGTGACATAAAAAGTCATATGATTTATAAACTTTTATCTTCTCTATTTTCGATTTTACCCATGTAAGTATTTCAGGTCACAATCCAACAGAAACAGGTAAAATTAAAAAAGATGTACCTGAATAGCCACTTGTGGATTTCATGTATATCTGTCCATAATGTTCCTCCACCATAGTGTCATAGGCCTCATCTTCTTCTTCATCCTCTTCATTGTGGTAAGAAGTAGGGCTGTCCGTGGTTGGAATACTGCTTGCTCCAGGGCTTGTACGTTCCCCCTGGGAATACTGCACTTGTTGCACATTGGGAAAGAGGGCTGCCAAGCTTGACATACCATAGTAAGACAAGCGGGAAAGCTTTTGTTGATTAGCAGTAGAAATGGAGCCTCCATTGTCTCTGTTTTGCGTTTCCACCGGCCTCTTGACCGGCAAGTTCGGCACAGCAATGGGTTGTATTTCTAAACTTTCATTTTTCACTCGGGTCAAAAGAGGGATGGGCATGGAAGTTGACATGACATAAGGTCCAGATGGGGGTTGTGTTTGGTTACAGGGGCTTTGGGGCTCTGAACTGGTGTCCTCAATCATGGTTGTTTGCGAGTCACAATGGGGCGAGCTCACTTTGAACATCAAGTCTGTGCCACGCTCTACAATGTGCTGGATTTGGAGGAATCCCGCAGTATACATGACCACAAGCTGTTCACTTGCAGCCATTGTGAGCTTCCCAGTGTAGCAAAATGAGAGTATTTGCTGAAAGCATGCTGGAGGGACGGTGGCTGGAAGCTCGAACGCACTTTTGCTGTTCCCACTGAATAAGTCTCTGAAGTACAAGCTGCTAGCTGCCAGCACTGCGCGGTGCGCCTTGAACGATTGTCCTTTCACTACGATGGAGACGTCACAATAAAGCCCCATTAGCCGCTGCTCATTCAAACAGCCCAATACTGTGTTCCCAAAATTGGGAATTTCTATGTGTAACATCTGGGACATGGCTTAGGAGTTGTTATGGTTTCTTCAGACATTCAACAATTTTGTATCCAAGATAATTCACATCTGCAAAAGGGAGAATAAAAAAGGATGAGTGTTCTTTTACAATGAAAACCTATTTAGATTGAACATCTAGGCATAAAATCCCTAAAATCAGCAGGAACTTCAATGGTCTTATCAATTTAAGATGCTGTGGACATCACTGTCCACATTGATGCATCATTAACTCATAGCAAATGCTGTTGCAAGGCAATATTCCATTCCCAATATCTTTAAATAATAAAATGTTTTTGTGCAATGTTTTGAAGGCTAACAAATAATAAAGGTATACCTCAATACGATTGGGCTGTGCAGTGAAAAAGGATACAGCATCGAAATGTCACCTGAGCCAGCGATCTCTTGGCAGAGCACATCTACAAACTCGAACATCAACAATCCCTTGTACAATTACATTTCCTATCAATTTCCTAATTCAGCATGAGGCTACTTCTTATTTTGTCATGGACCACAATTAGACCCCTATCTATGTTGCTGTGAAACTTCGGTGACATCAACCATTCCCATTCCTTAAGGAAAGTGATCCTTCCTTTGGCTGATCAGAAACCATATTCTCCTCCAACAAGCCCCACTTACACCAAAAGTAGACTTCAGATGGGAACTGATCGTCACTTGCCCTACTTGTGACTTCCCAACCCTTTGGAGTTGCAACAAACAATTTCAAGTATATCATTATTTGTATACATGAGGTTTCACAATTTCTACTTTGAACCTGACCTGGTTCTCAGCAAATCTGTCTGTAGGTTAAACACCATTTATTCATTTCCTAAATATATTTTTAAGGTGAAGCTTCCTACAAGAAGATCAATTACTATGACCTACAACTACTTCTACAAACCCACTGGAAAGTACAACAGTCTGGAATTGAAATGAATCTTAGTTTTCAAGTTCTAAAGTGTCACATTGAGGCCAGGGGGTCTCTTTGAAATCAATAAAGCTCCCATATGGAAAGCGATATTGTATATATGATCTGCGTGCATCCAATCTGAACTTGAGAACCTTTGGCTGGCTGTGCAGTAGAATATTATAGATTGTGTCAACAGACCCAAATAAATGTCAAAGTTCATAATTGAAAGCCATAAAACTTCCGGGTTTTGTAATTCTCTATGGCACATGTCATGGCATTGTCATTTATCTTAAAACTTGAGTCAAAATTAACTCATCGGTGAGGAATGAGGATTAGGGAAACATCTCTGAGGTGGACTAATCTGATCTTTGCCATTTCTACAATATCCGCGACTGTATCTACGACTGTTCAAACAACAAACTTATTTACAGAATTTCAGTCTCTTCCTGTGTTAATTGTTTATATGCCTACACCATGGAGGGGTCCCTGCAGTAAAATGTATTTTACAAACACCTTAGAACTGCTCTGATTGATGGATTTATATGTGGGTATCACCCACTGGTTGTGCATCTTACATTAAGAGAAGAAACCAAGAACAATTAAAAAAAAAACTATTTTAACAGTTCTGATACAGTGAATATCAGTTAAGAAGACTTTAAGCCAAAGTCTAGTGAAAGGCGTGAGGTTAACTCTGCTCTTGCCTGTCCCACAGCTCATGAAAACTGTTATGTAGAACAACTGAAGGAGATCTCATCCCACCCCCTCATTCATGCTGCAGCTTTTTTAGCAAGAAAGAATAAGAACCTCCTAAATGCCCTGTTAAAGAAATGACGTTATTGTGGTGTCCGCACTGTCCGGAATCTGCCTGAGAAAACAAGGTCAGCAAAATGTAAAATTCTAAACATTCCTTGGGCAGTGGTAGCCCAAAACAATGGCAGACCAAGTCAGAATTCCTGGAGAAAGATTTTCACCACTACTCTGTAGCCTAAAGAGGTTGCTGCTGCACATGTAAGGAACTTCCATGGCACACACGAGGTTACATGGCCCAAGTGCCAAAGTAGCTTTGCAGAAGAATTCACAACTGTAAACGAGAAGCAGTGCAAACCGAATACCTGATAAGCCCTAGGTTACGTAACCATAAAACCAGTTGTCCTCTCTATTTTCATAGTGCCCAGAAGCAGAACGATGGCAATAAAGTCATCTTATTACCATAGCAGATGTCCCTGTAAACATTTGCATGAGTAGAAAACTTATTGATGATTTACAGACCAGCTTCAGCAATGGATTCAGAGCCTCCCACAAAAACAAGGACTTAACTCTCTCTCTGCTACAAGAGCAATTAACTCTGCGCTAGGTAGAGGATCAATCAGAGCAACTGCCCACTAAGGCAAGGACAAACAGACATTCCAGACAATATGAGACTTACTTACTTGAACGGTCCTGCTCGTGTAAATCCAGAAATTTCCTCTATGGCAAATTCAGGATATACCTACGAGGCATGGGGTGTACAGTCGCCTAAACAGAGCCGTATTTAGGGTGGCAGCTGGTAGGAACGTACAAAGAAGTGGACAAGAAAAATGCCAAAAGGAGCCACGCGCTCATGTTGTATCTGTCGATTTATGTGCCATCACTGCTGTTGAGATGATCTGAGTGGGCATTACAGACTATGGTACATACTGCAGTGCGAACAGTGCATGCTAAATTTTTAATACCCACTGGGGAGGGGTGGAGGCAGCACCTCTGTACTTTTATCGGGAGAGTTCTAAGATCCCCTCTTCGTGAAGATTTTGAAAAGGAGGCTTGACAAAGTGCAAGGATGCTTTTTCAAGTCAGACATGAGCCCATTAATGTATGCCACCAACGCCTCCCCCCTACTGCTGCCCGACAGTGTCTGGATCTGAGGCGATGTAGCTATCAAAATGCCTTTAATACCTTGCACAGAAAACAAGTCCAATATCCTCAGACTGTGTTACAGCATTGAATCAAATTACCTCCCAGCAGGCTATGTCAGGACAATATCCCATTCACTTGAGCTGTAAAAACACTGCCTTTTGGTGCATTTGGGGGGGAAGAAAGGGAAGCAAACATTGTCTTGGTCCCAAAACATAGATCTGTAAGGATTCTCAGCCCCCTTGCATGCTAAAATGCAGCTTCTCGGCTGGAAGAGGCTAGACAATGCTTAAATAAAGGACTATAGTGTTTGTAGAGCAGAGACGAGCTGGGAAAGGAGGCAGGGAGAAGAAGAAGAGAGAGACCCAGACAGACAGAGAGGGGGAGATATGTCCCAGTTTATATCATGTGTCTGCAAAAACCTTCCCAGCTAAGAACTTGTAATGTTTATACCCATCGTCTCAACATACCTTAAAGTCCAAACTGATCCCAGGTATTCCCACATCAAGGAGAGAGCTCAGGAGAAGGGAAAGAAAAACAACCAAGATAAAAAAAAACCCTCTGTGTCCGCCTTTGCTAACTAAAGCACCAACAGCAGGAGGGGGGGGGGGGCAGTACGAAATAACATCAAAAAGCTGTGTATTAGGTGGCTCAAGGTTTTAGCAAGTCAAAAATCTCCAGAGCAGTGCAGAGCATGTAAATGAACAGGCCGGATGCAGATTAACATTCAGCCTGCTCTCTGCAATGAATAGAGTCCTTTGATTAGAGACCTGAAGTAAATGCCAGTTCCAAAGCCGGAGCTCTAAAAACAGAGGAGGGAATAGCTGTGCCAGAAGAATGCTTTCAGTGTTGGTACAAGACAGAGTTTTGATGAGTCACTGCAATGCAAACAAAGATGGCAGAAGTACTGTACTGTAGGCTGATGAAGTTCTTAGTGGTGCCACACAAAGTCTGACAGCTTGGGAAATTTATAGCACAGTTTTGCATATGTATTACACTGTAAACTACCTCCTCTGCCATCCAGCCCAGAGCGTTAAAGCATTTCAACTATTCCAAACAGTCTGCATAGCTGGCAGGGCTGCTCTTTAACTCCTGCAGTGGAGAGGGAGAGGATTTAGCAGCATGAGGTGCTTGCTCCTGGAGGGAGTCCAATCAAATGTTACATTGTTTGTTTTCATCCCTCCCCATACTTTGAACAGTGGGAGTCAGCGGAGGGGACGGTTTCTCCATAGAGGGACAGAGACATAATGAAAGCGACACAGGGGTGGATTTAGTTGAGAAGAAGGTGGTGGTGGTGGAGAACACATTCTGTCCCAGCCAAGGATTATGGCGTTCGCCGAATGACTGTTTTATGGGTTATATTTCCTCAAATATGAATAATGAAAAATAACGCACATCATCACCAGTCCAGAATAAGAGGGCTGGACATTAATCCTCATGTTGTTCCTGAATGACCCTTGATGTGACAAGCTATGCTCCTTACAAGACTGACAGTGTTGATTCTAAAGAAGTGCCAGGTTTGCCTTACTCAATAAATGTGGCTTCTAGTGCTCAATAAATACTGTAAGTATCCACAAAAGTGGTGCATCTGGGGTCATAAAGAGGTTCTGCTGCAAGGACTGCCTTACCTATTAAATGTGGCTTCTAGTGCTCAATAAATACTGTAAGTATCCACAAAACGGTGCATCTGAGGTCATAAATAGGTTCTGCTGCAAGTTTGTCCTTAATAAATGTCACTTCTAGTGCTCAATATATATTGTAACTGTTCACAAAAGTGGTGCATCTGGGGTCATAAAGAGGTTCTGCTGCAAGGTCTGCCTTACTCAATAAATGCGGCTTCTAGTGCTCAAAATATACTGTAAGAATCTGGGATCTCTTGCCTGATCACAAACGCACCAAGATTCAAGTCACTTTGATTCCTTTGGAGGTTCAAACTGGGAACTTAAATTGCAGCTTGTTGACCACAACAAAAAAGAAGACGTGCCAATGGAGAAGTTTGGCACTTGAACAGGCTCACACTTCCAGTCTGACCAATTTGCCCATGGTTGATGGATTAAACTACATTTGCCCTAATTTTTTTAAATGTTAATCTTTGACTCCTGGTTCCCAACTATACCGGTCCGGTATGTGCTAGCCTTCATTGAATTTCTCCTGTGCAAACTCCCTCTGCTGAAGGTCTGGGCATGTGCATCTGGACCCACTGTGTTTAGCAGTACACATTTATTTTAAAGAACCCACCAGTCTGGTTATCCTTTTTATTACACTTGACCTTAACCAAAAGACTGAGAAGTGATGGGCTAATGCTCTATATCAGTGTAATTTGCCCTTTCATATGCCCAAATGCAATGAACAATGGGTACAATGAGAGCAGATCATATACCCCAAAAGTCACTTTGAGCCATCAAGGCGCATTGTCTAAACAGTGTCTATGCAAATAATTGTCCTCTAAGACCTTGTTGCTAAAAGGCAACCAAGATACCAACTGCTTATACAAGTTCTTAGAAATAATTCTATCTTTATCCTGAAATCAGTAGTAAAACATGGCAAGTTTGAAGCGATCCAAAAGTGCCCTTTTGACTGCCCGGGAAAGATGTTACAGAGATATTACAACATTATTAACATAATGTAAAAAAAATGTATCATTTGACAGGGGCAGATAAATGTGATATTTTGACTGGAAATTACATTGAATGGCTTCATATAACAGGTCTCTATGTTTGGGCTCCGACATACAGTATGTCATCATTACACAGAGTGATGTAAGCCAGATACCAGTAGAACCAGCACCCCATCTAGAGTGAGTACCTATGAGTGACTGATGGCTGGGAAACCCAGAAGAAATGCGCACTGCTATTTTTAGACACTTCCAATGAGGAAGGTGCTTACTGAGCATTATGTAGTCATGGCAGGTTCCCTAGTGGACCACATTAAGAGCATCTTGAATTAATCTTTCCTTTTGACTTAGGGAGAGTTTGTATTTGTGACTACAGATAAGCACTGGTTGGTTCACTCACTGAACATCATCATCATTACATTCCAGATCCCCTGTGGGCCTGTACCTTTTAGCACCAATACCCAACTTGTGACTCTTTTTGACTTTTGTTTTGTGGAGATGACAAGTCTTGCATTGGACCTCCAGCTTCAACAATGAGGTGCAAATAGATCTACTTTCTCAATGAGAGAATGGGGATACGGCAATAAATAGTGGTACTTGCTCTTCCATGCCAAAGAACAGGCCATGGCACAGACAGTACTACTTTTGTCATTCCGTTAAGACTCAGCATTGGTATGAGTGATAGACACAGTGCAGCTCTAGTACTTAGAATTACAACCAACTCTGCATGTTTGGGGCCAATAAACCCATTTTGGACAGCAAAGCAAAATGGACATCAGTGACCAAGACTGCATAAGGTACAACACTGGACCCTTGCAATGAACCGTTCCCCCCTATTGTTATGGAAAAGTTGAGCCCCCCTATGTCTTTTTGTCCTGCCATGTTAATATATATATATATATATATATATATATATATATATATATATATATATATATATATATATATATATACACATATTTGGGCTCCCTGTACTGTTTCCTGGCCATACACACACTTTATAGATATTGTTATTGGATACCGGGTTTTGTATGAGGAGACTTCTTCGTTTGTTTGTTTTTTTGCTTGGTTTGGTTCAAACCAAAGGCACCATACATGGCCGAGTATGCTCTCCACAGGATCCTGAACTGGGTCAAATGAATAGATGGACATTGAATGAGGGGTGACACAAAGTACGGCTGTCTTCCTATTGTTCAGTACAGCGGATGCTATTACTGGTACATATATGACCAGTTGCATTATATTTGTTTGTGTATAGTCAATTTGAAGATAACAATACAGCAATAGTGGCAAAAGGATGCTGGTCCTGAATGGGTTCTTGACTGGTGTCTTCACATGCATAAAAAAATGGGATAAATTTGTTTTTGCAGCGGGTGACCCCCCTCCCCGCAGGTAACTTTGTCCGTATAGCGCCATTGCTGCCAACCGGTCTTTCTAACAATTGATAATATTTCCAAAATACAAATTTTTATGGTGATAATTTAACAGTCTGCAGAATAATCCATCTCAACTAGGATACAAGGCATATGGCTGCCTTAACATAAGCAATAATCAAGGCAGGATCAGTGATCTTTTATCGGGAGTGTTGCACTCACCCTAGTCATATGGGGCCAAGCCAGCCAACCAGAAGAAGTTAGTTGCTAGTAAGTCCACAGCTTTGAAAGTGTAAAACATCTAAATGAAACATCCCCTCTGCACGAATCTGTGGCAACTAACACAAATACACTTCAAAAGCCAACATGGGTCGCATGTGGTTAAGGAGATGAAACATAGAGGAAACAGGAATAGCAAATCGACTCCCTAGTCTATGACAATGTCCTACTAGCCCTTTATCTAAGAATAACCACTATAAATTTATATATTCCCATTTTGTGTGCGCAGGGCTGAGTCACCTAAAAAACCTGTAAGCTGTTCCTCGTGGTGACATATGGCATGATGCCCTAATTGTATGCTGAAGCAACATTATCTAACAAGTTTTTTTGGAAGCTGTTAATTGTCATAGAAAGGTTTTTCTATTCATGATCACCATGCTGATTATAACAAGCAGGGAGCCACATGCAGTGCCAGAGTAAGGCTTTCTCTATAGCACGCACACGGCCGAGACAAGCATGCGGCCCTACAAGCGTCTGGAGTCCCCGCACTGTGTCGTACTGACGGAAGTGAGGCACTCTCTGATTAACCTTCTTTTGTTTCCCTTAATCCGATCTAGTAAAGCAGAACAAGCTACCTTAACTCCCAACGCTAAAGCTGACCATAGACGCAAAGATCCGATAGTACGAATCCTCGGTTCGTACGATTTTCAAACCCTGTGTGGAGAGTCCCGACATTTTTCATCCCATGGAGATTGGTCGTTTGGACGATCGGCCAGGTTAAAAGATTTCTGTCGGCTGCCGATATATGTATATGCCGATCTGACGATTTTCAGTGGGAGACTGTCACCAGCTTTTTCAGACATAAACTTTCGTACGATTGCTGTCAGGGGAAGAACATCGGCAGATCTGAAGGTTAGTGGCAGGTCGGGAGATGGGTAAGTCCGAACGTTCGAGGATTCGAACAATCGGATCTTTGCGTCTATGGCCAGCTTAAAGCTAAATCAGGAGCTACAGGGTGGTAGGTCTTATTGTCTTTATACCATAACTAAGGTGTCCTAAAGAAAGCTCAGAGAGGATGGAAATCTCCTGTGGTGCAGAAGGACAGACTTAACGCGCGGGTAACATGAGTCACCTCAATGAATAAGCAACACTTCCGTTTCCCAAAAAGTTTTATCAGACCTCCTGTTATGGGCAAGCGACCTTCTCCTTAAGCCAAGGGTGAAGAGACGCCCAGTGCAGGACAGATGGCATGCAGCAGTTTATAAGAGGGTGCAAACAGACACCTAACATACCACTAACATTTTCAGTGTGCCAACTAGCAAGAGAGCTTGCTCAACAGTCTCTACGACGCTGACTGAGCTGCAGGCGTACAAGTAGTGCTCCTCTCGTTTCCCCAGCCATACAAAATTAGATGATAAAATGCTATACAAAACTGCAGACACAACTTCCCATCTCAGGCAAAGCCAATCTAAAGGAACGAGCAAGGGATTTAAAGCCATTGGCAGACAGCTAGCTTCACACATGCACTCCCTAATGTCATCCAAATGAGTAGAAAGCCTTAGAGGATGCCGAAAAAGATCTTACAAGACAGCAGGAGCGGATCATTTCCTCAGCTCATTACCTAGTATGGAGGAACTGTCTGTGTGAGGGTTCCCCCCCCCCCTACCTCTGTCTTGTCCAAGTTACACTGTGAGTCAGCATTAACACACATGAGAACATCAGGAACAGTGACGAGCTTGATGCAATGGTGAATGCAGGGGGGGGGAGTGCATGATGTTGGATTCCAGCCTTGTGCTGTAATTCAATTGCCTTTACTCTTCAATTACTGCATAGACTAGTGACAGCCGCAGGCAGCAAGACAGGGCTTTTTGGAGCTAATTAAGTTCTAGTGCAGGATGGGCTAGAGGGACTACCATTTCCATAGACCGGAACCTTCAGAAACCATGAATTTAATGGTCCCATCTACTCAGTTACTGGAGAAGTCTGGAGTTCACCCTCAGGACCATCTACCCATTTCCTAGACCACCTATGCTGTGTATACTCCACCCATCCTACAGACTGCTTGATCAAAGAACTTTGCTGAAAGACCCATCCTACAGACTGCTTGATCAAAGAACTTTGCTGAAAGACCCATCCTACAGATTGCTTGATCAAAGAACTTTGCTGAAAGACCCATCCTACAGACTGCTTGACCAAAGAACTTTGCTGAAAGTCAAACTTATGTTGGCTGGATATCGCGCATCTCTCCTCGAGTTATGCATTAATATGCTGGCTCTTTACTAGGTTTTAAAGATAGCCCAATTTAAATGTTCAAAAAAGTTAATTCAGTAATGTTTGTGAAGATTCTAATTCATCCAGGTCATGGGATATCTGTAGTAATAGGTCAAATCAACTGGATTGGCTGTGTTGGCTTTTATTCTTGATGATGTTTCACCAGTCATCCGACTGTCTTTCCGAATAGTAAAACGTCTTCAAGAAAAATACAGCAAGTCCAGTTGTTTTGAATTATTACTACAGATATTAGTTCAGTAATGATAGTATATGGTAGGCTGGATCAAGCTAGCATACTGCCTCCAGGGGTAGGTCAGACACCAAACTTCTAGCAAAGGCCCTCCAAGCACATGTCTTCACTGTCTATACCCCACCCTCTACACTGTCATAAGAGGCCGCCCCTCTTTGATGCCATAAGGAGTGTGGCATAAGTCTTTACAGCTTTGGTAACTTGGGGCACAGTTGAGCCCAGAATGAGAAGGGGTGGGTGTGAGATATTTCTGACCTGTGAATTACAACTGTACATCATATAAAGTCAGACAGATATTCTTGCTTAACCTGATGGGCTGTTCATTGGTCCCTTTACCCAAAACATTGGCTGTAGCACAGGCCTTGCTCTAGTTGTTCAGCAGTTATCAGGCCAACTCAAATGTTTTTGGCTGACAATCATAAATTCAGGCACTGGAAATTGGGTTGTTTCTCAGACATAATTTGGTCTTGTTGGCTAACAGCTGGAAAACCATATTTTGGGCCTTGTGCAGTGCTAACCCTCCGGCCTAAGTCTACGTATTTACCAAAAGCAAGTGACCCTACTTGTGCATGGCAACCTTTTATTGTTCTAATCAAACTGAACGATTGGAACCACAGATCCTCATGACCCGATGCACCTGTCCACTTTGGCAAATTAAGTTTTCAAACAGGACGGATCCAACTTTTCAGATGATCGCTCAAATTCAACTCCTGACCTGGCATACCTGGCCATGCAGTCGGGCAGTTTTGTAGAAATCCGCTAAATCTGCCTGACCAGTTCTGGGCACATATAGGTAGGTGGATTTCCACAACACCCTTGCTCTTGTTAGCAGCTACATACAGACGTTAGGCTCCTCATGATATAAATAGAAGTCTCTCTGGCTGAAAGAACACTTTGCCCCCCTTTGCATTCCCTGGGCTTTAATGACAGGACACACAGAAAGTATCTGGAAATCATTTCCTTGCACCTGTTGACAAACAGCGCAGGTAACTTAATATGACGAACACTGTGCTGCAATACTCACACATGGATGTACCATATTAATCCTCAGCTGAAGCCTTTCCATTAGCTGCACAACTACAATATGGCACCTTGATCCTTATGTATAAATACAAATATACAGAGAAGGAATGTTCTGAGCACACAATAAGCTATACCCTCGTACAGTACTGTCTAAGGGAATCAATATGGCTCCTCCCATATGTATAAATACAAATATACAGAGAAGGAATGTTCTGGGCACACAATAAGCTATACCCTCATACTGTACTGTCTAAGGGAATCAATATGGCACCTCCCTCCTCCCATATGTATAAATACAAATATACAGAGAAGGAATGTTCTGGGCACACAATAAGCTATACCCTCATACTGTACTGTCTAAGGGAATCAATATGGCTCCTCCCATATGTATAAATACAAATATACAGAGAAGGAATGTTCTGGGCACACAATAAGCTATACCCTCATACTGTACTGTCTAAGGGAATCAATATGGCAGCTCCATCCTCCCAGATGTATAAATACAAATATACAGAGAAGGAAAAAACTCTTACCGTTTGTGTACAAAATTCATTTTGTCAAAGGTCCATACAATGATAATGACCCAGAAGGTAATCAATAACTGAGATTGCTATGAAGGGGAAGTTCCATGTTTAATTGATAAATCTACTGATGAGTTATATTCTACTGGGGTATTTCAGAAGCCCATTCAAGAACAGGTGGCAGAAGAACCTTGACCTGTGACAAAGCAAATACCCTTCCATTTGGCAACACAATCCATAGGACATCCACACAAAAAGTATCCTATCTAGGATATTTGGTCACATTCACTTCCCTGAAGGTGATTTTTACCTTATTTTGTCCTATGAGAGCCAGTTTTCCATAAGTACCTATGGTTACACAAACATGAAATAAGATTTTTTGTTTTTTGTTTTGTTTTTTTTTTTTTTTATGGACGAGGGGATTATTTTATACGTTGTGTTCGGAAGAGTTAATTCCTCCTAAACAAGTGTTGCCTTGGTGACGCTGCAAAATATTTTCCATTAAGTTTTCAAAAGGTTTGACTATATTCCCGAGACGTTTACACAATAATTGTGCTTTTTTTGGGAACTTTTGCTGTAATGTGAAAATTTAATTGAACCATTAACCTGACAGCCCTAATTGTATCCTATTTAGATGAGGGATGCACTGGAACCACTATTTTGGATTCAGCCGAATCCTTCATGAAAGATTTGGCCGAATACCGAACTTTTTTTTACTTCCTTGTTTTGTGACAAAAAGTCATGCGATTTCCCTATCATGTAAATTAGGATTTGGATTTGGTTCGGCCAGGCATAAGGATTCAGCCGAATCCGAATCCTGCTGAAAAAGGGCGAATCCTAGCAAAATCCCGAACCGAATCCTGGAATCGGTGCATCCCTAATTTAGATATATTTTTATAATTTTTTTAGCCTAGATCCACAGCTAACTCAAAATCAATCAATCAACTTTTGTGTCGGTGCCATAGATTCTGTCCAGCATGACTTATAAAGGATTAAAGTGCACATTAACTCAGCTAGGAGAATTATAGTAGCAGCATGACATCATACAATGACATCATGCTACATTTGTAGTAGGAAAGGGCAAAGGCTTAATTCTATTGTGCCAAAATCATGTTAAGGCAGGGGAGTTATGTCAAACATATGGGGGTCAGTACTGATAGATTGTCCTGTGATCCAATTAGACCACAATTATGGTGCGTGGGCAGCACATGGTATGTCCTGGCCAATCCCCCAATCAACTGATATCAACAGTACATGGTAAGTGGGCCACCACACACATTCACACACACCCATTTTATTTGTAGGGTCTGATTTTATCAGACCTTTAGTCTGCCTGGACAAATGCCTGTTTTTTCGGGAGGTGGAAGAGGCGACAGCGGTTCCTCAAGTGAGGGCCTCTAATTTCTGTTCTGTTCACTTGCCCAGGGCCCACCAGCCAATGGATCAGTGCTATTCGATCAATTCAGAGAAATATCCCACCCTTCTCATTTTGACCCTTCTCTAATGAAGGGGGACACACCGGCCCATATATTTTAATGGGGTTCTTGTAATGCAGTTCTATAGCTGTACTGGGCAGGTGTTACACCAGCGAGTGACTTTATCATGGAATGTGCCATTTCAGGGCTCAGTAGGAAGGCGTGGATATGTTTCATCATCTGAAGGACGTATGACATTTCAGCCGGGCACTCATGACAATGAGTCATGTGCTTTCCCTACACAATCACTCTGTTTGCACTCGGAAGAGTGACTTTTGGCAGAAATGCATCCCTGACCATCCTGCAAACAAAACAAAAAAATAGTCTCTGTGCTTGTATTGTCAGTGAACATAGGAGGAATTTAGGGCCAGGCCGAAACCACATTAAAGGGCTTGCGTGTGCCTCTATCACCTCCCACACTGGTTGGGCAAAACCCCATCACGTTACTACTTTTTGGAGATTATTTTCATGTTCTCAAGCATGACTGACCTTGAGAGCAATGCAAGGCAATTTCCGGCTACAATCATTCAGCTCTCGTCCCCCACCAAAACGGCAGACCCATGGGGGTCACTTTGTAATGAAAGGGTCACCAGTGACTTACAGTAGGGAGAGAGACACCAAACACTAGTGGGAAGATAACTTGCAATAGGCCGCATCCTTAACAATCCAAATAACTAGCTCTTTTTATCTTGGCCAAGCTCTGAACCCCGCAGAAAGTTCCTATAAAACCGCAGCCACACACACCAAAAGTTTCTCTTGTTCCCTTATGAATTTTCATTCAGAGAGAAGTGAAAGCAAATGTCTCTGTTTGTGATGCTCACTTGTTCTCTGGCTGGGAGCCCAGCTTTATTTTTAATATCATTTACTAGAAAACTCTGCAAATGAAAGGAAATAAGAAGAGAGTGTTGTAAGAATCCCAGTGGTTAGACTGAAGCTACACTCTGTTTACCTGCAGCATTTAACCACACCACAACTAACCCAACACCCAAGCTGATGTGATAGACTGCTGGGCTGTAGCACCATAAAACATAGCATAAATACAACTTTAACAGGAGAATTCATCCTTAAAAGAAAATAAAAATTGTTTCTTATGCGTCAATATGGTCAAAATAATCAGGACACTCTGTTTAAAATGCCATATCCTCAAGCTGAACACTCACTGTTGATTCCGTAAGTGTCTCCAGAAGCATTGTAACCACAAGGGCTATCTGTAGGGATTGTGTTGTTTTTTATGGGGGAGGCAAACAAACCTCTCGCCATCTGGCAAAGTCTGGGTCTGGCAGATGCCAGGAAAACACAGTCTGCCTGAAATAAATAATCACAATAATTATATTTGGTTGAGATTATAAAAAATGGTCTTTACGGAATGGGTTTGCAGAGATGGGAAGAACCTGACTTCACAAAGACCTCAATCCAACGGAATCCCTGTGAGATGAACTACTTTAGAACCTCGACTGCAAGCCTGATCCCCAACATCAAGGCCAACTTCACTAATGTTTTTGTGGCTGCATCGACAACTCCCAGCAACAATGTTTCGCCATCAAGTGGGAACCTTCGCAGAAGAGTAGTGGAAAGAAAGGACATGTTTCAACATCTAGTGGAATCTTCCCAGAAGAGTGGTTGAAAGAGAGGACCATGTTCCAACATCTATTAGAATCTTCCCAGAAGAGTAGTTGAAAGAGAGGACCAAGTTCAAACATCTAGTGGAACCTTAACAGAAGTGCAGTGGAAAGAGAGGACCATGTTCCAACATCTAGTGGAATCTTACCAGAAGAGTAGTTGAAAGAGAGGACCATGTTCCAACATCTAGTGGAACCTTAATAGAAGAGTACTGGAAAAAGAGGACCATGTTCCAACATCCAGTGGAACATTCCCAGAAGAGATGGGGCATTTTAGCAGCAACTTTATATTAATCCTCCTGGCTTAGAAATAAGATTCTGAAAAGGCAGGTGCCATGATACTGTGAGATGAACTAGTCTAGAACTCCGACTGTGAGCCTGATCTCCGACATCAAGGCCCAACTTCACTAATGCTCTTGTGGCTGAATGGACACAACTCCCATCAACAATGTTTCACCATCAAGTGGGAACCTTGCCAGAAGAGTAGTGGAAAGAGAGGACTATGTTCCAACATCTAGTGGAATCTTCCCCGAAGAGTAGTTGAAAGAGAGGACCATGTTACAACATCTAGTGGAACCTTCCCAGAAGAGTAGTGGAAAGAGAGGACCATGTTCCAACATCTAGTGGAATGAGGGGCAACTTTTATATTAATCCTCTTGGCTTAGAAATAAGATTATGGATTTGTGGGACAGATCCCTTGGTAATTACCCTTTAGACCCCCCTTACCCACCTTCCCGGTTTACCCACATAATTTAAATATCACACAGTTGACATGATGGACAAAGATCTTGAAAAAGAGCCACGCTAGGCTCGAAACGTTGCAAATGCTGACCTGCTGTTTGTGAATAAAGGCATTTTTTATTCTGGAGTGCTGCCCATTTTGATTCGTGACATGATGGATAGGTCCTACAGCAAACAGAGGAGGAATTATAGGATACATATTAGCTATGTAAATGATACAAAAATGTATGTGAATGACATTATAAATGGAACTGATCCACCATTATGTACTTACTATATTATAGCTGTTATTTGTTTGATATACATTGGATTGTTACTGGCACTAAAAAAAACAATAAAAACGTAAATAATAAAAAATAAATAAGATTCTGGAAAGGCGGGTGCCAGGATACTTATTACCATATAATGTATTATATAATGATTTCATATTTACGGCCTCCCCCTGTAGCTTCCAACAGAGTGTCTGGCCCAGTCACAGACTAGAAAATGGCAGAATGCTTGTTTGGATTTGCCAGGCAATAACTTGTAGGCACATTAATGAGCTTCTTTAACTTACCAACCCTTGAACTCATACACTGTTTTAAACAGCCCTTCAATGTATGTTGAATTTTTGGGGTTTTGGCTAGTAACACAAAAGAGATAAGAGAAGAGGAGAAACACAAGCTCAATTGGTGGTTGCACAATAACAAGGACTGCAGAAATCATAATTTCACTTCCAGACAGGAACAAAAAGCTGACATATTTTATTCTCTGCCGGGGCTGTGGTAAGTGCGGCAGGCTTATCCAGGGTCAGGGAAAGTGGCAGGGGTTAAACCAATGTTTCTTACAGCTCTTCAGATTCGGAAATGAAACATCTGAAGACCAGGGTGGCCTCAAGCTAATGGTCTCGCTGCCAGAAAAGCTTGTCTTAACGAGCGCAAGTGTGAACAGACTAAATCACAACATTCTCAGTGATGAATTAGCACACACAATCTGCACTCGCACATTCCTTTACTATTTATTAAGTTCATTATATGAACACAAGCTGGATTTTTTTGGCTTCCAATGCTTACAAGACAGCCCCCAACTATAAATAACATTTTGGTGTGGTACAGTGAAAGGACAAATGTCAACCAGTATGTTTTTATGACAAGAAAGCTAGGGGGCTTTACAAGAGATACTTCAGTGTTGTCCACCACCCATTCTCTTAAAGCAAGGTGCAGCACTCCATTCTACACCATTATAGGATTGCAAAGTGTTGCACCTCAGGCCACATTATCTGGAACCCTAAGAGGGTCAGTAGGGAGTCTTCACCATGCCCCACAGCAGGGAGATCCACAGCAACTCAGGAGTGCCAAAAGGGTCAGTTTGTAGCCTGTTATGGTCCGTCAATCCCACGCAACTTCAAGGAGAAGGAAAGGTTAAAACTAAGTAAGCCTTATCAGAAAGGTCCATCTAAATTTACCAGTAAACCCCCAAAGTAATGTTGCTCTGAGTCCCCTGTCAAAAGAAACACTGCATTTCTTTCCTTCTATTGTGTACACATGGGCTTCTGTATCAGACTTCCTGCCTTCTGCTTAAACCTCATTGCCCTGGGCAAGAGCATGCTCAGTTTGCTCCTCCCCCCCCTTCTCTACTGTAATCTGAGCCCAGAGCAGGGAGAGACTTAGGCAGGAAGTGATGTCACACCATGTTAATCCTGTAGCTCCTATCCTAAACAAACAGAGAGTTTCTAGAGCTTTTTACTCAGGTATGGTAAAACATTCTACAGAATAAATATAGCATTCTAGCTTGCACTATTGCAGCTCATCTATTGGCAATAAAATGCCTCCATAGCTTTCCTTCTCCTTTCAGTCATTTAGAAGACCCCCATGCTGACTTAGTCAGTCAGTAGCCTAGTCGGCTCAGTAGTAATCCTAATGGATCTGAGGAAGCACAATCAGTTCATATACCAGGAAGAATCAGTTGAGAATTTAGGAAATCAGATCTCAAGCAACTCAATCAGTTCAGTTTTAATGGCTGGATGAGTTTGGATCCCAGACAGATTAATCACTTTGGAAACAAAGCAGGTCAATGTGGCTCAATTTATTCAACTAATTCATTCTGACTATACTTCTTGGTAGTGAAGATTCCAGAAATATGCAATCCTAAATTCTGCATGTCACCTGCGATCTATATTAGGACTGTACAAAAGCCAGAAGTCATAAGTCTAATCCCAAAAGAAATGTTAACCCAGCAGATCCATGGTCAGGTTTAATAAACTCCAGACCCAGTGTTGCTACTAAACTGTGTAAGTGTATAAGTGATCGCAACAAATAGTACGGGGTGCACTACATGGCCCTCGGACATGTCATTAAAGGCCATATAGTTTTATGTATTAAACCAGTTTTTGGCATCCTAAACTCACTATCCTTCTTAGAACCTGACCTTCTACCCACCACGATGTATAGAGGTAATGCTACCTGAGGACGGGAAGGAGAAAGGATGGAACACAACCGGCACTTAATTAGCCACTATCAATGGTTGTCCAAGCTACTGTTGGACTCTGCTCTGTGCTTGTCATTGACATATATAGCAATTTGTCTTTGAAAGTGATATTAAAGGGCATGGAAAGGCAAAAACATAAAATCCCATTTTTACTTTCTTTAATGAAAATTTCCAGTATACATTAATTAAAAAATGCCTACCGCTTTTGTAAGAAACCTGACTGTATGCAGTGAAATTCTCCCTTCATTTACTGCTGTGGATAGGAATTGTCAGACGGTCACTAACTGCTCTGCAGTGAAACAATCATACTTATGAACAACAGGGGGAGCCCCCCACCTTACTTCCCAGCCATGCAGAACTGAAGCAGCTTTGTTTGTTTCCATGTAGAGCAGTCAGCGACTGTGTAGAGATTTGTATTGGACTTTATATTTGCCTTTATATCCCGTTCACCATTTCCAACTCCAGCTGCAGGGACAAAGATCATGGAGCCAGATTTAAACAGATAAACTTGGATTCTATTTGGAGGATTATTTTGCTGCAGCCACTGGTTCTGCAGAGTTGGAGAACGTTTGTATTAAACAATACAAATCTATAAAATCCACATTAGATTACATGACAACACAGGATCCAGTGCAGTCTGCCTATTCTGATTATTAGTCAGTCTTGCTGTATTAGCTTCTGGCAAATATTATTTCACTTGTGCTGTTTTGATAATTTATGATGATCCCTAAGCAGCCCAGACCACACTGAGCATGTGCACAGTCTTAGTCTTGCAAAGATGTTTAACAAAGTTACATGATGGTGACCCACTGTCTACAACTTTGAAAGCATAAATCATTTGTTTTATTAGGCTTGTGGTGCAGTAACTTCAAAAGTACAAAAACGAACGGCATGCTGCTGATTAATTAAAGCTTTATTTTACCAAATGTTACAGTGCGTAATGTCCATTGACGCGTTTCGTGCCCTTTGGCACTTCCTCAGAGTATCTGAGTACTCTGAGGAAGTGCCAAAGGGCACGAAATGCGTCAGTAGTAATGGACATTACGCACTGTAACATTTGGTAAAATAAAGCTTTAATTCATCAGCAGCATGCCGTTTGTTTTTGTACTTTTGTTGTGAAGGAAGTTCCGCTGCCAGAGAACACACACGAAGGACATGTGACAGTCCTGGACCAATCAGCACGGCACTGGTGAGAAAGTAGTATGTTGTGGTGCAGTAAGTTCATGTTTATGTTTAGTATACAAAATACAGAATTTCTAGCCTTATTCTATTTTAGACTTTTCTTCCTCTTTAAGAGCATAATCCACCAGAGCAGTTCTACTTAGGCCCACCAATATATATTTTTTAAAGACATTCTTCTCTTCCCCTCCATTCAATTGGCAATCCTGGCATCTCTGCTTTCTTCTGGTGTTCGTTAATTTGGAAATGAGGAGGAGGAGGGAAAGGTGAGAGATCCCTGAGAGCGACAGAAAGGTATCTCAAAAGCTGGCGTCTGTAAGACAAGCCGACAGAGAACTGTTCTGCCAATTCCAATGTCCTTGTTCTTTACCGTGAGAGAGAAGCACAAAAGATGCTATGGATGCATTAGCGGATTTCTGTTGTATAGTGTTTCCACCGTCGACCCCGGGCTCTAATATTTACAGTGTGCTTCTAGATTAGATCATGGTATCGCCTGGAATTCCAAATATTCTCCAGCAGGACAATGTAAATTATAACAAAATATTTGGAATATATATATAGATAAATAATTCACAGCTAGCCAGCTGTTATCTACAATGCAACTTTCTGCATTTCTTCACAGTCAAGGAAGACTTTAATGGTCCTGGGTCAGAAAGAATTTTGTTTTATTTATATAAAGCATGACTATCCAACCAAAGCATTGTCTGTTGGCTGTTGATACTCTCAGCACACCCTATCAGCATCAAATGACAACAATTATAGAGCCACAAGTTACCCAATACAAATATAAAATGTTGGTGCCGCCACCTTTGCTCTGCTGCCACCATCTTCATATGCATCTAGCAGGATGATGCACCAGGATCCTTAAACAAATCAAACTTTTTTTCGGTTTGGGGTGCAAGCAGGAGATAAAGTACATTTTCTTCAGAATTATACAGATTATTTTTCACCAACAGTTACATGCTGACCGTAAGCATTGTGCAATGCACCAAGATTAGCAACCGCCAGAACGAGGACAGACTAAACATACAGCTTACCCCGTGATTTAGATGTCACATACTTGGTGCATAAGTAACTAAGAGTATCGTATCAACAGACTGGTTTAAGTAGAACGCAGCCTGTGAAACATGTGGGGGAGTTTGTAGGGGTTTAAGAAACAACGTCCCCTGCTAGGAACCTAACCGTGAAGAACGTGGCATGATTACCAGTCATATCCCGCAGTAACTACTTATTAACAGTTCCAATGCATTCGCTGTTATTAACAACATTTATATTGAAGTTCTCAGACCACTGAGCTTGTATAAATGAATTCTCCTAATTGTGGGACAAAAATATTGATTGATGCGCAGGTCGTGAAGAAATGGATGCTGTTTTCACAAAGTTTCTATATACAAAGTATAAATGTGCCCAGAAGGTTCTGATATCAATATGTCATTGTTATGGTGGCTGCAAAAAGCAATGATTTTCCGGGTATCTGGCTGATGCAATATTATACAGTTTATTGTCATGTGGATAACTGCATTGATCCAGCCGACTGCAGCACAAACTGTAGATACATGCTGTCCTGGTAGGCCGGTAATCCAATACACAAACAAGGGGATTGTAGACAATTTCAGCCTACCTTTCTTAAGCCATGCATGCTGTCCCTGGTCTTTACAGAAAGTTTGGTGTTGCTGTGTGCATTGGTCAAGTGTACATGGGGAGAGGCGAATGTCATCAGTTGTGTGGTGGAGGTGGAAATTATCAGTTGAAATTAGGTCCTCTAATGGACTCTAGATCCGTGGTCTCTAATTGATCTTTCACTTTCACTAAAGCTGGCCGTATACATATGGAAATCAGCGAGTATGCCAAATGAGTGTATCTCTCTCCGATATGCCCACATTGAGGTGAGAGATATTGGGCTGATCCGATCATGAGCCCTAGGGCCCAATGATCGGATCACAACAAGCAGAATACGGGTGGTTGGACCGAGGACCACATCAACAAACTGATCCTCGTTCCGAAGGGATTTTTAACCCTCCTCAATTGACATATATCGATATCAATCAGGGAGGCCCTTCAGAGGGCCCCATACACTGCCCAACAAGATGCCAACTTAATCTGTCAGCAGCTTATATCTGCTTGTGTATGGGGACCTTTAGGACCTCACTCTGTCTATATTTTGTCTTTAACAGAAACTAAAATGCCTCTTAAGACCTGCCCTACTTTTTGCAACTACAACTCATCATGGGAGTTGTAGTTTCCACTTTCCAGCATGTGGTTGATCAACAAGCTACCCCTACTGCCTACAAAAGTCAAACTGGTATCACTCTTCCTGGCCGGATGCAAAACACTTCCAAAGTTCATGTGTTCAGCCGCAGTTAAACTTCTACTCTTGGATTCCGTGTCCTGTTTAAGAAGAGCCAATCAATATTTATTGTCCCGTAAGAGGTTCTCGGAAATCAGTTTGTGCAACTTTCCAGTAAAGGCACTTCAGTTAGTTTAGAGCTCGCTTCTTGCAGCTTGTCAGGGCTGAGTCCAAAGTCAGAGGAATCTCATACATGTTCTTCCCTGTAGCCTCAAAGCAAGGGCTCATTTTTACATTCCTGACTTGAAAGGCTAACCACAACACTTTTTACAGTTGAGTATGACTCAGGATTAAAACAAGCTGGTTGCCCCTAATAAGCGTCCATCTGGCTACCAAAGTGGAGGGTCACGTCAGATGGATCTCAAGGTCTGGTCGTTTCTCCATCACTTGTGTCCTAAAGAGGACCCATGCAACACCAAACAGCTCCTTAGATGACTGGATTCCCAGATCTGCCCAATAAGCATCTGATCAGATTGCCTTCATGTGCGGTAGTTTTTGACAATCTAATTGTCAATGTAAGAGATCTTGCGACTAGTTTAGCAACCCAAGTGCCATCAATTCACAAACTCTCTATATCACATACCAAAACTCATCCAGGGACTCAATTCAATCCATAAAACAGCCATGATGCATGATAATGCATCAGATTATAAAAAGATTTGCATTTGTGTTGAAAATATGCTCCGTGCCTCGTTCGTGACCGCCAGTTCCTCTTGATGGATGATGAAGAGACGTCCTGTGTCTGAGGGCCTGGTGCTTTAACGCATCAGATAAAAACATCCTTTCTGCTTAGATCCGTGTCCTCAATGCACATGAAGTTACTTTCTATTAGCGGAAAAGCAGCTACTATGCAAATCAGTCCCCAGAAGACTGAGCCTAAGAATCTATAATCAAGACCTGTGTATAAAGATAGTTCTGTTTACTCTGCAGATGCATATTAAAAAAATCAGACTACATTCAGATGCATTTAGACAAGCTGCCAGCTTTCTTCAAAGTCAGGACCAATAACTACTTCAGCTTCCCCCTTGCGCAGTTTATATATCAGAAGCAAGACAATAGCGGCCTATTTATAGATGGGATAAAGAAACCCCCTACTGTATACTAGGGATGCACCGAATCCACTATTTTGGATTCGGCCGAACCCTTGAATCTTTCATGAAAGAATACGGTACGAATGCCGAACTGAATCCAAATCCTAATTTGCATATGCAAATTAGGGGTGGGAAGGAGGAACAATTTTTTACTTCCTTGTTTTGTGACAAAAAGTCACGCGGTTTCCCTCCCCATCCCTGTTCGGATTCGGTTCGGCTCGTGTATTATAAGGGATAATGTACCCCTACTGTAAATGATAAGGATATCAGAAGACTCTGGGGTTCTGTGACCATATAAAGACACAAGGCTGCAGGCTGAGTTATACAGGAAATCTGACTAGGCTAAATTATACCTGTAATTACCAGTATCGAGTAGAGTAGAATACAGTACAGTAAGCTCTACCCTCATACTGTACCGTTTCAGGGAATCATTATGGCACCTCCCTCCTCCCATATGTATAAATACATATATACAAAGAATGAATGTTCTGAGCACACAATAAATAAGCTATACCCTCATACTGTACTGTCTAAGGAAATCAATATGGCACTTCCCTCCTCCCCTATGTATCAATACAAATATACAGAGAAGGAATGTTGTGGGCACACAATCAGCTATACCAGGGGTCCCCAACCTTTTTTTACCCGTGAGCCACATTCAAATGTAAAAAGAGATGGAGAGCAACACAAGCATAAAATAGTCCCATGGGGTGCCAAATAAGGGCTGTGATTGGCTATTTGGTAGCCCCTATGTGGACTGGAAGCCTACAAGAGGCTCTACTTGGTACTATACTTAGTTTTTATGCAATTAAAACTTGCTTCCAAGCCTGGAATTCAAAAATAAGCATCTGCTCTGAGGACACAGAGAGCAACATTCAAGGGGTTGGAGAGCAACATGTTGCTCGCGAGCTACTGGTTGGGGATCACTGAGCTATACCCTCATACTGTACTGTCTAAGGGAATCAATATGGCACCTTCCTCCTCCCATATGTATAAATACAAATATACAGAGAAGGAATGTTCTGGACACACAATAAGCTATACCCTCATACTGTACTGTCTAAGGGAATCAATATGACACCTTCCTCCTCCCATATGTATAAATACAAATATACAGAGAAGGAATGTTCTGGGCACACAATAAGCTATACCCTCATACTGTAATATCTGCTTAAAGGAATATAAAACCTATCATGGGAAAGCATTTTCTTACAGAATAAACAATGCAGTTATATTTGAGTTATTATACTCTTTCACAGATTGTTACCCAGGGACACACAAATTCTGTACAACACAAACATTTCACCAATGGGCACCGACCCAAAGTAGATTAGAAAAAACACACTCAGATCCGGAGCCAATGTGGTAGTTAAGGTCAAACTGTTGATTTCTTGCTTATATTTGACATTTTTAGTTCCCTTCCAGGGACTCTCTAAATGTTGCAATGGCTGCTCTCTGTAAGAAGTTTATTAGCGTTAATGCAACAAATTTAAGGCCTGGCCTGGAGAGAGATATTTTGCTACAACTGGGTCTTAAAGTGATACTGACACTAAAAAAATAATTTTTAAAACATGAATTTACATTATAAGTTACCTGTAGGTCATGTTAATCGTGCTGAGAGGTTTGTTTTTGTAAGTAATTGTTAATTAAAGTCCCATCTCAACCTGTCAGTTAAAGATTCTAATGTTAACGAACTCCTGCAGCCCCCTTATAGATGAACACAGGGAGTCAGACAGGTAAAAAAAAAGTTTAATTTCTGGTGTCAGTATCTCTTTAAGGGGGAAAAAAGAGGGTAAATCATCAAAAAATGGGCAGCTTGGTTCCTAAATGTAAACGGGATTGTCAGTGTAGGGACCTTTAAAAGTCATATACTTACACCGGACCTCCACAGTATGATCCAAACGAATACCCTAGGACAGGGCTGCCCAACTGGTGGACCCCCCCTTATGTGGCTCCCCACATGTTGTGTCTGTTTACCATATGTAAAATATAAAAGATATCACTACAGAGATTAACTGGCCCCTGGATTGTTTAAACCTCAAATTCAGACTGTAATCCCCTGTATTGTTCACACCTATGATCCTCCTGCATTACTCACACTTGTGACACCTCTATTGTTTATATCCTAAAACCCTGTACTGTTCACATCTGAGACCCAGACTGAAACTGCCCACATTGTTCACCTGTTCACACCTTATTCAAAATGCTAATGGGGCACCAGCACTGTGTCACTGTATTTAGTACATATTAGAATGATCGCTTTCCCTGTCTCCTGCTCTGTTCTGCCTTCCCTCCCTGTGTGTGCCATTCTCTGCTTGCCCAGTGCTGCTTGTGTGTGCCATTCTCTGCTTGCCCAGTGCTGCTTGTATGTGCCATTCTCTGCTTGCCCAGTGCTGCTTGTATGTGCCATTCTCTGCTTGCCCAGTGCTGCTTGGGTGTGCCATTCTCTGCTTGCCCTATGCTACCTGTAGAATGTAAGCCTGGTAGGGGTTTGTTCGGGGGGTTTGTTAGCATTTGGAAATTGTTGTTAAGGGCCCCTAAGGTGTTTAATCATGTGTTGGGGGGTTGTTGTATTATCCACAGGGGAGGATGAGGCATATGGATTTAAGGGTATGTTTTTAACATAACTTCATTTTTTCACATATGAGTGATGAGGGATTTCCCTGCAGTGAGCACCAACCATTTGGTTTTTTGGTGTGCTACCACCGTTAATGTGGAAATGATCTTAAAAGTTCTATGGGTTTGGTTTACAGTGGGTGTGGTTTAAACAGGGGAGTGGCCAACACTGACTTCCATTATCAGCCCTCCACCACATAGGCCAGTAAAATTCTGGCCCTCTGTACCACAGAAGTTGGACAGCACTGCCCTAGGATGTGCACACACATTGGCCAACCTCAGCCAGAACGGCAGTAATAATGGAATCAGTATAATGGTGATACCAACGTGAGTCTCTAAATAATTGGTTCTACTGGCCAAAACACAGAAAAAAAAACATTGGTGCTTGTATGGGCATCTTTACATTTCCCTTGTCAGCCTACTTGCCCCATGCACTTGAAGGCAGATAATGACGATGATTGGGCTGTGGTGGTCAGAACCCTCGCACCGTTGTGGAACAGTATTGCTTTTCAGTTGACGTGACTGTAAGTAGGTCCTCCCCCACAATATCATGCAAATAAATCATAGTTGCCTTTCAAAACAATATATAGTAATAATAGTAATAGTAGTAATAACAATTGGCAATAACAAAACTGTAACTACAACAAACAAGGGAAAGTTGTGCTCACCACTAATTTTTAAAACCATTAGGCGGGGGTGCAATGAGGCTGTGACCACAAAATACATAAAGACAAATACAAGAGTCCTCTGCACTCAACCCATTATCAATATATTTAAGACAGACATTTTGTGCATACTGCTACTGAAAAAATGGCTTACCCATTAAACAAAACAAAACAGGGATCCCTGTTTTGTTTAAAGGGTAAGGCATTTTTCAGTAGCAGTATGCACAAAATGTCTGTCTTAAATATATTGATAATGGGTTGAGTGCAGAAGGACTCAAATAACAGAACTGTAGCCTCACAGAGTAATAGTTTTTGGCTGCTGGGGTCTGTGACCCCTATTTGAAATCTGCAAGGCGTCAGAAGTCAAAAATCAAATAATGAATAAAACTATACAAATTAAAAAACCAAGATCAAATGTCACTTGGTTACCTAGAACAAGCTATACAATCCAAAAGATGCAGTTACAGGTCACATGTTACCTAAAACAAGCTATACAACCTGCTGATGCAGTTACAGATCACATGGTTACCCAGAACAAGCTATACAATCCAACAGATCCAGTTCCAGGTCACATGGTTACCCAGAACAAGTTATACAATCCAACAGACTTACAGGTCACATGGTTACTCAGGAATATTTTTTTCCCCTGGAAGAAGTAATAAAATAACGATAAAATGTAACCATATGTATGTTTACGTTGGGTGAGTTGTGTGAGTAGATAGAGGTAAATCCTAAATATTCGCATATAAACCAGGGATGCAATGAATCCAGTAGGATGCGCTGAAAACCAAACTAAATCCGAATTCTAAAAATCAAATGACTTTTCATCACACAAACAAGGAAGTTAAAAAAAACGTGGTTCTCTCTAACCCTTCAAGATTTGGCTGAATCTTTCATGAAGAATTCCGAATTCTGGTTGAATCCAAAAAATTGTGGATTCAGTGCATTTCTATTAAAAACGATACAAGCAAAACCAAGGTCGGACTTAGTCGTCTGGAGCCCACCGGGACTGTGCCTGAAGGGCACACTTCCCAATACCCGGTTTCCAAACTAGCCCCCCATCTGCTCCGCTTACTTCCTCCTTAATTTACTGCTACTGGTTCCAGACAGGGAAGAGGCTAGGATTCAGATGGGGAGAAGATTGGATTGCTGGGACACATGAAGGCTGGGGCCCACCAGTGTTTTTCTTGATGTCCTGGCAGCCTAGTCCGACACTGAGCAAAACCATTTGAGACAAACTGACATAAATGCTTCACACCAGGACTCGATTTCATGAGCTAATTTTACCGTCACTTACGGCCAACTTGATGACTTGAGGTTTAGACATGACTTTGTTCATCTTGTCAGATTTAGGGATGTTGAGAGGAATAACCGTAGTGTAGATTTTATGGTCCCTTATAAATGCTCCCTCTCCCCCCATCATGGATAAAAGTCTTGTTGATCATTTTCTTTCCCATATAAAAGAGTTTCATTGGCAGAAAGCAACACAAGGTAAAAGTCTTCATTTCTACTCAAAATCCACTTATTTTGTCTCAATTTACAGCTATGAGTTTCCCAGTGTATGGCAGAGCCGGCGCAAAAATAAATATGTGAGGCTTGCAGCAATAAAGATGATTTAAAAGGGGATAAAAGACACTAATGGTTACAAACAACACATTAGGAGTGATTCTTGACCTAATGCAACATTTTTATCACCGCCTGCACGTCGCATTTCATACTGGTTTGGGAAAATACAGGAAATTTGCTAACGACGAAAGATGGAATTCTCAGTGGCTTGAAGGGAAATTATCTACAATTTATACTTATTGTTTATGCTTTCCTTTCACACTAACACATACGAGTCATATTAGTTCTGTCCATAGAAGGGAGCATCTTTATAGCCAAGAGCACTACTACTACTGCTGCACTTTCCCTGGGGAATGGGTCAGGCGGTATAGCAGCATCCACACATTGGTATAAATGCACGTGGAATATTCTGGGCACACAATAAGCTATACCCTCATACTGTACTGTCTAAGGGAAACAATATGACACCCCCTACTCCCATATGTATAAATACAAATATACAGAGAAGGAATGTTCTGGGCACACAACAAGCTATACCCTCATACTGTTGTCTAATGGAATCAATAAGCACCTCCCTCCTCACATATGTATAAATACAAATATACAGAGAAGGAATGTTCTGGGCACGCAATAAGCTATACCCTCATACTGTACTGTCTAAGGGAATCAATATGGCACCCCCCTCCTCCCATATGTATAAATACAAATATACAAATATACAGAGAAGGAATGTTCTGGGCACACAATAAGCTGTACCAAGGTGCACTGTATTTAAACAAAATTCCCCATGCAGCCAGTGATTGGCAGAGCAGAGGGTGTAAGTGCTCTCAGTCTCCCCATATCATACATTAGCAATCTAACATTATCTCTGTGCCATTGCAGACCAAAGACTAATGGCAACATTCCGGTGACTTCTGAAAACACCCCAGGGCAAAAACTGAATTTTTATAGGCATAAAGAGCATTCAATCAGAATATAATTTTACATTTGCAGGAAAAGAGAGGGAAATATTTTAGCAATGATGGGTCAGGCTGACTTTAATGTACAGATTAGCACTGTTCTTGGCTCATCTCACTCGTCTGACAAGGTTAAAAAGCAAATGTACTCGGGTGTTTCAATACAATGACATCGATCTACTTCCAGCGCAGGGTCTTATTGCATTGGACATTGGAGCACAACTACAGAGCAAATACATTTAATTAATGCAAAAATTCCCATATTGCTGGGTTTCTTTTCCCATATCAAAATGTGTATGAAATATAATATTTTACATATAATTTCAATAAATACAATACTATTTCCATTTTATCAAGGTGAATAATAATATAATAATTGTAGTAATTCTGCAATGAAAAATAAAAAAGAGATTTTCCCATTTCAAAACAATTTAACCAATAGAACACTGACCCATCATGATTTTCAGAGGGGAGCAGGGAGATACTACTGCCTCCCGGGGCGCTATACACATAAAGGCTGCTGAAGGAGCACAATACGGCTACTTGGCCTGTGCTTTGTATCCAATATACAGAATTGTGGTTTGTTCGGCCTCTGGCCAAGGATTTTTAGGAACCAAGTAGAACTGATTCCCTGGTGTCAGAGATTTTGGGAAACAATCTTAGAACTAGGTTTGAGTTGCCCACCCCGGGATGGTTCTCTGCCTTTAAGCATCAACTGTTGGGGTTGAATCAGAGGTGTAACTAACATTGCCACTTGTTTTGTTTTGAACATACCTGAATAGGTCATGGCCCTGCCCTTACATCATACATATGAGCCGAGCTGAGCTGAAGAAGGTCCCAAGCTGTGCCGAACACCAAATTGTTTTTTTTAAACCTTTGGCCTGTATGTTAAGGGGGGGGGCAGCCGTACTGCGTTTCTTGGATTATCCGGGCCCCCTTGAACTGCTGAAGTAGGACCCGAGTTGAGCCGAGTTGCGCCGAAGAAGGAGTCGAGTTGCGCCAAAGTAGGAGCCAAGTTTTTTTTTTACTTGGGGGGGGGGGGGTTGGCTGGCCACCAGGGTTTTTTTTTACTTGTACCGGTCCCTGGCCACCAATATTTTTTTTTAACTTGTAAGGGGGCCAGGCCCCCAATCTTTTTTTTTTTTACTTGTAGGGGAGACCCACAAATTTTGATGGTGGCCCTGCCTTTAACACAACCACCCCCAACATCACTGTCCTGCCCCCTCAATGTCACCAGGCCTCCTCATGTTACTGCCCAGTTCCTACAAAAGAAAAGGCAACTTTAGATGTAAGTAGAGGCCACAGGGTATGACAGCAAAGTCATTTTAGGATTTTTTCTGTACCCCTTAACAGCTTTCCAGAGACACAACCCTAAAAGTGATGGGTTAGGTTGGCAATATTGATGTCATGCACGTTCATGGGGAGAGGGCCAATGGGTGCTCAGGCCACCCTCAGGAGAACATAGAGAGAAAATCTAAACACGTACCCCATGTATCTGGATAGAGAGTATCTAGGGCATTAATGGGAGCATTTTCCATTCTAGTCTAACCTCTCCAAAGAGACTAACAAGCAGGTCTCAGGATTTCATGCTTTCTCCACCAACTCCAGACATACTAGATACTAGAAGACCTGAAGGTGGACTCCACATGGAGGCAAATGCAACCTAAGCAACTGCCATTGTGGACTCATGCTAAACCCTGGAGGGCAAACCATGTATTCCCCAATATTCCCCTAATAGGAACGCTCTGTGCACAATTTCAACTGGGCAACTTGTGTACAACCTACACCCACCAACCGCTCCTCTGGAAAGTTCTCCTGTTGGGCTTGCATTTGAGCACAAGGTCCATGAATGCCACATGCTTCTGTTCATAAGCTTCACTTCACTAGAGAAAGTGCCCTAATTAATTACCGAACGTGCTGCCCAGCCCAGCCATACACTATTGGTATTTACTGGAGATGAGAGTTTGTATTGTTTATGAGTGATTTATAGTTAAGGGAAATGCAGTAAGAAGCAGTGAGGGTAATTATTTTGGAACACAAGTTAATGTTTATTGCAGCCTAAACCCCCTCACATTCCCCATTACCTGATCTGCCTCCCACTCCGGGCTCCCCCCTACCCAGGCTAACAGTATAACAAGTGATGGGGGCATATGGGCTGCAGTGCACCTCTGCAAGTCTCAGCCTTACCCCAAGAGCTTACATTTGCACAAAAAATTTACTCCACAGGACACTTCAGCTGTACATAAAGCCACCTTGAACTAGAAACTAAAAGCACTTCAGGCCACTCCTCTTTTTTAAGTATACTGTAACTAAACTGCCTCCTTATCCCTAGTCCCTGTGATTTTACAATCTTAGGTCTCTATCACATTTCCATCAGTTCCTGCCCCAGTGAGCTTACAATCTTAGGTCCTTATCACATTGCCATCAGTCCCTACCAGAGTGAGCTTACAATCTAAGGTCCCTATTACAGTCCCATTTGTCTCTGCACAAGTGAAACTTAAATCTAAGTTCCCTATCACATTCCCTTTGGTCATAGCCCCAGTGAAGTTTACAATCTAACGTCCCAATCACAGTCACGCTAGGGCCAGTTAATCTACCTGTATATTTGGGGTGTGTGCAAATTACTGCCTTTTATAAAAGGGGCTAAATGTTTCTTATTAAGCCCTTCATCCACAAATATAGAGAGTGCCAAGGGGCAGACTCAGTGCATTGAAGGCAGGGAGAAGAAAAATCCATTAGAAAAAGAAATCCTTTACTTTTGCCCATAAATACATCAAGGCATTGTGCCTGCTGACGAGACGTGCAGAAGAATGTGTCCTACACCAGAAACCACATTATTAATCATATTTCTGCAGTCTGAGAAAAAACATATGAATTTAATAACAAAACTTATATGTACAAAACATCGATGGTAAAGCAATAAGGGAACCGAGTCGATAACATGGGGCCACAGGAAAGGCCAGCACTCACCCACCGCTGAACATTTTGATCTGAGATTACATTACCTTTAATGCATTGCACACACAAACTTTCTCATTGCATTGATTTCCTTTGTACAGCTTAAAGGCAAAGTAATGCCAAAACTGGCACTTTGTCTGTATCAGAAGGAAGGCAATATGCTCTTAACTGCATTTAAAGATATTATCACACCATATTTCCTCTTTCTAAAAAACAGCAGCAGGGTGGCTGCTTACTGTATGCGCTAAGGGTCAAACCACCCTTGGCTTGGGGCCATACACAGGCCAATCTCCTACATGCTCCCGTCGATCATCTGCAATATCGGCTCAATGCATAAAAATTTGATGAAATATAAGAGACAAAGTACAGGCTGGATTCAATGGATCACTAGGTAGAAGCACATCTTCAGAGCACTATCCCATTTGAGGAGACCTTGGTGTGAGCTGCTTCTGTATGCAGTAGAATAGAGTCACGCAATAGAGTCATGCAGTAGAGTAGAGTGATGCAGTACAGTAGAGCCATACAGTAGAGTCATGCAGTAGAGTAGAGTAGAATAGAGTCACGCAGTAGAGTTGTACCAGACTTTCAGTTCAGAGATTTGGCTTCCCCTTTCAAGCAATTTTGGAAGCTGCCTTCATTTAACGCATGATTTGTTCATCTAGAAGGCTCTGTTATTCAGCCAGAGAAACACACTGCAGACAGATTAGGATGTAGAATTCTCAGAGCAAAACAGAAGGAAGGCCATGCAGCTGTGATGGGATGTGAGGGACGGATGCCTTTTGAGCCTCATCTGCAATGTTACTTTATTTGATCTTTTTCATGTGTGTGTGGACCATAATACCAAGCTCTCTTGAGGGTACTGGGGGGGGAGAAGAAGCAGACCCTGAAAGACTGTCACCCAACTGTAACATCATAGGTTCCATGGTTTGTGAAGACATTGTCACGTCCCAACTGTGATCTTCTTACCCTCCATCCACCCTTAGCCTGTGAGTTAAGACTTCCAGATCCTTATTTCTACCTGTCTGTCCACATCTCCTACAGACATGATCAACTCACCTGTACTTTTTGGGAGTCACCTTGATTTAAGTCCCCCTTACCTAGTCACTGCCATTGGATGGCACCAAAGCCTAGCTTAGCCTCTTCGTTTAAATGCATCACCCAAAATTCTCCAATATCTTAAACAGTGATGCAGGGAGCATGGCAGGGCCATGTTGGACTTGGTGACCATCTTTGACAAGATTTTTCCACCAGCAATGTTTGCAACCCTATCTGTCCACTCAAATCATATGAACCAATTTATTTTGTCCCCCGAAAGTGAAAAGGCTTCTGAAATAACCTCAGATACAAGGGACTTTCAGTGGATCTGAGTTATATAGGGGGCATGGCCAAGTAGCTCCTGAAAACCCACCTCAAAGGGTTAACTTTTCTGCAGCTACCTCCACTTTCTCTGCCAACTCTGCTATTATTTATTTTTAATACTCAGTATAAGATATAATGAACCAGTAATTATTTCTTTCATAACTTTTCTTCACCATTCTCAGTGATGAAATAAATGTTTTATTCTGTACATGGATCAATATAGATCCAACCTCAAGATCCAGATGGAAAAGCTGGGGCCTAAGAGTAAGTCTAGTCATTGAAACAATATAAAGTAAATGTTTAGTTAAAGATCAATCATTTACTTCCCCACCTGCATCCAGCGATGGGTCACCATATGATCAAAAGAGATGGGGAAAGCACTCACTAGGTTTTGGAGACCAACTGATTACAGCCTCATATCTATGGAACCATCACCCTGGCTCACCTCAGCAGCTACGGGAAAAACAGTACATGCATTATTCTAGCATATAATTCTAGCGTATGGCTGAGCTGTCCGAAAAACTGCATGCATTCAATATCCAACATCAAGAAATATAATAGAATTTAAACACGAGAAATGACAAGCAAGGCCGGTACAGAATTCCTGCTGTCCAAAGGCAGTAACCGAACTCCAGCCTCCAGCACAGACACACATATAGCAATACTGAACCCCCCTGTAACAATCGGTATCCCAAACCCAGAACTAACTCCAAGATTCTGGTCTTAGTCCACTCTTCTGCCTATAGCAGCTGCCTTATGCTTCGGATGAAGCCCTCCGCTACTCAGATGCCACCAGTTCAGAGGAACAGGCTGGGTCAAACTAAACAGCAAAGCAGTACCAATTCAAGTAGAAGGAGCAAGGTCGGGGTCACAAGCCAAGGTCGTACACTTGGAAGAATCAACGCAGATTCAAAACAGAATTAGAAGAATCGTCAAGCCTTGCATGGGTCAGTTCAGGCAGCAGGAATGGATAATCAGGAACAGGCAAGGGTCAAACACCAGAATACACAACAGGAGTAAGCACACAATACACCCAGAAACTTAGGAAGAACATTTACATTGGGCAATGTAATTGGCGCCTGCGCCTTTAAATATTTGAAACTCACGCAAATTGCGATGACGTTATCCACAACGCCACTTCAAAATAGGAAGCGAGCGGTGCGACTATCCTCTCACAACACACATAGCCACGCTCGAAGACGGACGCGACAGATGTCCCCACCGAGGGTGCAACTGATGTCCCCACTAGACCACCAGGGTGAGTTCTCACATTACCCCCCCTATAGTGGGGGCCACCGGACCCCTAGGTTTATCAGGAAACCTGGAATGAAACTGCTTCTTGAGATGGTCCTCGTGAACATCAAAGGTTGGAACCCAAGACCTCTCCTCAGGACCATATCCCTTACCTCTGGAAAGGCGAGAGTCAATCAACCTCTGAACTTCATATTTGGGCTGACCTTCCACAGAAACTGGAGGAGGAGTAGATTGTTGGACATTTCTGGCAGGTTTCAATAAACAGACGTAAAAAGAATTAGAAATCTTAAGGAAAATCTAACCTGACCTTGCTGAGATTGATAACCTTTAGAAATTAAATATGGACCAATACATTTCGGCCCTCATTTGGTAGAAGGGACCTTCAGTGGAATGTTCCTAGAAGACAGCCAAACCCTGTCTCTTTACACTCTTTATGGTGTATCAGATGCTCTTTTCTGAGCAGCTACTGCTGAAGATAGAGAGCTTTAAACCTTATGCCAAATTTTAGCGAGGTGATCAACAAAAGAATTGACAGCAGGCACCTCAGAGCCTTGACCTGAAAATGAGAAGGCTCTAGGATTGTAACCAAAAACATTAAAAACTGAGATTCTTCAGTAGATAATTGAGTAGCATTATTAAATGCAAACTCAGCCCAAGGAAGAAAATCCGCCCAGAGATATTGATTGCTAAAAACATAACACCTGAGGTATTGTTCCAAAGAATGATTTATCCTTTCTGTCTGACCGTTGGTCTGAGGATGGTATTCAGACGAGAAGGACAAATCAGTCCCCATGATAGAACAAAATGCCCTCCAAAACTTAGACACAAATTGAACCCCTCTGTCCTAAACGATATTCACTGGGGCCCCATGAAACTTAAATATATTAGATAGAAAGAGTTCAGCAAGACACTTGGCTGAGGGGAGGGTGGGAAGGGAAATAAAATGCAACATTTACTAAAACGATCCACTACCACCCAAATAACTCTGTGTTCCCTCAAGAGGGAGGCAATTCCACAATGAAATCCATACATATATGAGTCCATGGCTTTACAGGAACGGGGAGTGACTGCAGCAGCCCCTGGGGTAATGATCTGGAGGGTTTAGATGTTGGCATTCTAGAAATTTGCCAACATCTTGTCCCAAACTTGGCCACCACAGTGAACGAGACAAAAGGAAACAGTTTTTACCACGGCCTTGGTGACCAGCAAATTTAGAGTAATGAGTCTAGGTCAAAATAGCCTCGCGCAAACTTTCGGGAACAAAAAGCTTGCCAAAAGGCACATTGGGAGGAGAATTAACCTGTGCTTTAGACAAACAGGAAGACCAATCTGGGCTCAGGGCTGCCACAATCAACCCCTTAGGTACAATAGGAACAGGTTCAGATTCCTCTTTAGGACTGGAGAAGAAAATTCTAGAAAGGGCATCTGCTTTAGCATTCTTTTCTCCTGGCCTGTATGTTACAATAAACTTGAAGCAAGCAAAAAACAAATTATTGTGATCAGTAAGGACAGTAACCATGTGTTTAGCACCCTCTCTAGAAGATGTCTCCACTCCTCAAATGCCCATTTTATTGACAGCAATTCCATGTTGCCTATATCATAGTAAACCTCAGCAGGGGAGAACTTTCTAGAGAAAAAGGCGCAGGAATGGATTTTACCAGAAATAGGTTGTCGTTTCGATAATACCAAACCAGTTTAGATTTCGGAGGCATCCATCTCTACCAGGTAGGGGAGAGTTAAATCTGGATGCTGGAGAACTGAGGCAGAAGTAAACGACTCTTTCAAAAGATCAAAGACTTTTACAGCCTCTAAGGACCAAATACTGGGACCTGCCCCTTTCTTAGTGAGAGCAGTGATTGGAGCCACCAAAGTGGAAATTCTTTATAAACTGGCGGTAATAATTGCCAAACCCCAAAAATCTCTGGATAGCCTGTAATGAAAGGGGCTGTGCCCAGTCTAGGATAGCCTGAACCTTTGTTGGTTCCATTTCTAGGCCACTCTGAGAAATTATGTACCCAAGAATTTTTTTTTTTTCCAGTTTGGCATAAAACTGGTTGTGTCTCAGCCTACGCAACACCTCCTGCACATGAGCACGATGATCAGTTAAATTAGAAGAGAAGATGAGGATGTCATCTAAGTATACCACCACTCAGAAGATCATGGAAGAGATAGTTTACAAATTCTTGGAAGACGGCTGGGGCATTGCATAAACCGAAGAGCTTTACTAAGTACTCATAATGCCCATCCCGGGTATTGAAGCCCATCTTCCACTCGTCCCCTTCCCTTAGGGTAAGTTCACACTGGGAGATTCGGGGAGATTTAGTCGCCCGGCGACAAGTCGCCTCTTCTTTGGGGTGACTAATCTCCCTGAACTGCTTCCCCCTGTCTTCCGCCTGCTAAAATTAAAAATCACTTAAGGCATGGCACTCGCAGTGCTTAGTTTTCGGCAGTCCCTCGAAGTTGCCTCACGAGGAAACTTCGGGCAACTGTGTCAAGTGTCATGCCGCAGGCAATTTTTCTCCCCGAATCTCCCAGTGTGACCTTAACCTTTTACGAATCAAATTATAAGCACTCCTCAGCCCATGAATTGAGTCAAAAGCTTGTTATTCAAAGGCAGCCAAATCAAACAGGCCTTCCCTCTGAGCAGTGTTTGGCAAAACTCACTGCCCCACTCTGAAACCATTTTCTTCCCAAAGAGTTTCTCCCCACCCTTATCCAATGGATCATTTACAACTTTTACCACAGTTGCCATGGGCACCGTTTGGCACACTGGCATCAGTTTCACAGGGAAGCAAATATGTATTTTGGTGGCTTGGAGTATAGGAGAGAACTATACAAGTCTACGTTACACAGCAAACAAGATTAATCAGTGAAAACATTGTGAAAATATCAAGGTTATCTATGTGCAAACACCACAGTGACTGTAAAAATACAAGTATACAGAGAAGGAATGCTGGTAACACAATAAGCTATACCCTCATACTGTACTGTCTAATGGAATCAATATGGCACCTCCCTCCTCTCATATGTATAAATACAAATATACAGAGAAGGAATGTTCTGGACACACAATAAGCTATACCCTCATACTGTACTGTCTAAGGGAATCAATATGGCACTTCCTCTCATATGTATAAATACAAATATACAGAGAAGGAATGTTCTGGGCACACAATAAACTAAGGCCTCATGCATGCATTTAAGGAAATTCATTACAGGGTATATATGTTATCCATATGCAAACACCAGAGTGACTGTAAAAATACAAATATAAAGAGAAGGAATGCTCTGACACACAATAAGCTTTACCCTCATACTGTACTGTCTAAGGGAATCAATGTGGCACCTCATTCCTCCCATATGTATAAATACAAATATACAGAGAGGTAATGTTCTAGGCACACAATAAGCTATACCCTTATACTGTACTGTCTAAGGGAATCAATATGGTACCTCCTCCCATATGTTTAAACACAAATATACAGAGAAGGAATGTTCTGGGCACACCATAAGCTATACCATCATACTGTACGGTCTAAGGGAATCAATATGGCACCTCCTCCCATATTTAAAAACACAACTATATAGAGAAGGAATGCTCAGAGCAAACAAAAAGCTAAGGCCTCATACATGGATTTTAGGAAATGAATTCATTGCAGTGTATAGATTCCTTTTAGAGTTCTACATCATCTATAATACCTGCAGTGTTGGGGGGCTTATTACAGGACTCTTCGCAAACGTTAAACTGCGTCAGTAGGACGGCACAGAACCAATAGGCATTACAATGAAATTGTGTCCACTTGATGCTTCACCTTCACTTGCTGTTTAATATTTTAACTTCTGAAAAAGCTAAAACAATAAGACGGATCATCAATTACTCAATACACAAGATACCTGGTTGGCAGGCAGGCTGGCACACAGCTGCCCACAATGCAACTTAAATGCTTTTTAAAAGGGAAGGAGCACACGCAGGATTAATGAATCAGCATGTAATGGCGTCTACATTTAGAGTAATTGAAGGGAAGTGCATCTCACATAGAGAACACAAAGTACTTTCCTCAAGTTTTTTTATTTTTTGCCGGGGATAAGCAGCTCTCAATAATTCATATTGTACAACTGCAAATCTGATTTAAAGGTGACACTCGCTCTCACCACCAGGAGGGGCTGAAGGAAGCATCATTTGTTTTTGCCAAAATTTAAAAAAGCTAAATTTCAACATTATATATACACACCCACACCCACTCACTTAGTTAGAATTGATACTTCTACATTTTTCTGTATATTTGTATTTATACATATGGAAGGAGGTGCCATATTGATTCCCTTAGACAGTACAGTATGAAAGTATAGCTTATTGTGTGACCAGAACATTCCTTCTTTGAATATTTAATTTATACATAAGGGAGGAGAGAGGTACCATATTGATTCCCTTAGACAGTACAGTATGAGGGTATAGCTTATTGTGTGCCCAGAACATTCCTTCTCTGTATATTTGTATTTATACATGTGGGAGGAGGTGCCATATTGATTCCCTTAGACAGTACAGTATGAGGGTATAGCTTATTGTGTGCCCAGAACATTCCTTCTCTGTATATTTATTTTTATACATATGGGAGGGAGCTGATGATGGCACCAACTGCCTGAACCCTTTGTTGCTTAATTACTTTTCACTACACAAAAAGCAGATGGGGAACTAACTTTAAAAACTGTTACAAGACCACAGGGTGGCGCTATTGAACTCCATGTCCTGTGACACCTTGGCATGACATATGACAGCATGTGTATCTATGTAAAACCATTTAGAATTCTTACTCTGAGTTCCTCTTTCAAAAGGGTGTTACAGTCAAATTTCTTTCAAGGAGAACTGAACTCCCTTCATGAACCGAGACAAAATCAGCCTGCTCCTTTATATTGATTTCCCCTGTAAATATTCCCAGGACAGAGACAGGCAGAGCTAAGCAAGCTGTTTCAGGCTAACTGCTCCTATGGCTCCAAAGCAGGGAGTTGTAGTTTTGCTTGGCCAAAAGTTGATCTGTTTGTGTTGGGATAATGTCACCACACAGGAGGGCTGGGTAGCTTTTCAGGATTCAGTAATCTGCAGCTGTCCAGCTTTTGCTGAACTACAAATCCCAGCATCCTCTAGCATCCATAGCATACTGTGGCATGAGCAAGTCACTAACCAACTCCCTTCCATGGGGCTAAAATGTTTCCCTGCAAAGTTTCACTAGTTCCCGGCAGCCCACACAGTGGGAGGCTGGCAGTGCCCATATCTGTGCCCAGCACCCATCCCATTCACACTGTTATCCCTCCTGCGGGTAGCACCAAATCTGCTGCTGCCTCCAGCGTCTCACGTGCAAAGTGCTGCATCAGTAAAGTTGCCTACGTACCTGCACAGAGCACCTATTGAAATGGGCAGCCGGATGCCTTGTGTCCCTCCCAACCTGGCACCGGGTAGGCATAATCAGGCCTGCAGCAGGGGCACCCCGGGCAAATTCTGCTCCTGTGATCTTCTCCTTGTGTTTCAGCAGCAGGAAGTGACTCCAACTCACATGGACTTTCTCTGGCCTCACCCACCATGACAACAGAAATCTTAAAGGGACAGGCTTCCCAGTTCTGCCAGTGCCGGGGGGGGGGGGGGGGGGGGGTTTTGGCAGCCTGGAAAAGCAAATTAAAGGGACATTAACCCCTAATGATACAAATTGGTCTTATGTGAGAGACAAAGCTGTTTCATGCTCAGTTAGGAATGTAAACGTTTTATTTGCTCCCAGAAAAAAGTGTATATCGATTTTAAGAGAACTTGGGGGGGGGGGGGGAGGCGCAGTTTCCCTTGTAAATTTTATCCCTTGCCACTTACCCACCCCAATTCCTAAAACAGCCGTTTCCAAATAATGAATGGAAAATCAATTCCATTTCAATACAGTGGGGGTTTTTTTTTTAATCCAAAACTATGCATCATCTAAGTCTCCGCCCAGCACAGCAGACTGGGCGGGGCTTTGTTTAGACAACAGATTAAAGATGGCTGCATACAACAGAGCTAATAACAAACATATTGAAAGCAAAACTGTGGCTTCGGCTTAAAGAAACAATTTTTTAAATGTACAGGATAAAAATAAACTGGACGGCACATCCCATTGCTAATTTTCATTCTGTGGTATGACTTATCCTACAACCCAAGATGCACTTGGCTAGAGTCCTACGCGGAACCAATTTTTGAGACACAGACCTGACCCAACCCGCAGCCCGATAACCAGCCCACAACTGCCTTATCTGCAACCTGATCCGCAACCTGCCTACACCATTCAACAGGAAGTGCTGTTGCTGCAAACTGGAAGTGACATCATCAGAGATAAAAAAAGTTTTGTAAAATTTTAATATGAGTAAAATATAGACAATATAACATACAGTAAGCTAAGAAATATAGATGAGACCCACAAACCGCATCCGAAGACCCTACCCTCATTCCGCAGGGTACCTGCTTTTTTTGTGGGTAACTCGTGGGTACCCAACCCGCTGCAGGACTCATGCAAGGGGAATGAGCTATATCCACTAACAACATAAACACACACACAGCTACTTGGATATCAACAGCCAAGCCAATGAATGTTTTGTGACTCCTGGGAGATGCCATACATTCATTGCAAATATTTTATTCTTATCAATATGTATTTATAAAGCACAAACAGAAGGGAGTTTACATCAATAATATAAATTACATACCAAGTGTTTTAGGAGGGAAATGTTAGTCAGGGCAGGGATTGAGAACCTTGTACGCAACTGCCATAATCCTGAAAAGTTTATAGTTAGTTTCTGTTTATATTAAAGGGGAATACAAGTTGATTGTGTAGTTTTAAAGGGAGAAAACATAAATAACAGTCTCAGATTAAATTATTTATAAATCTCGGCCATAAAGCAGGGCAGGACTGCTGCTTTCAATGGGGGTCAGATAGGATCTGTGCAGTAACTGGGACAGAAAGATCTGTTATACAGATAGCTAGAATCTCAGCTGTCATAAAGCAGGGCAGGACTGCTGCTTCCAATTGGAATCAGACTGAGTATCTAAGCAGTTGCCCAGGGGTCATTAGCTTAGAAACCATAAATAAAACAGTTCCCTAAAATTTAGCCCAAAAGCTAAAGTTAAACTCCAGCCCCTAAACTGCTTGGGGGTAAGTTGTTATGGTTATAAAGTATGAAACATTAATGTGGGGGCACAGAGAGCTAATGGAGGGGTTTGTGTGCTCTTCAATCTACTCTCAGTGCTGTGGGGAGGAGAGGGAATCACAGTGGCTGGAAGACATTGTTCCTTTAATCATTAGATCCTCAGTAGCCTGCGGCAAAATTGGATCCTATCTCGCAGCATCCTCAGAGATGGTTTGTTTTGCCTGACATGCATTATCTTGACAGTTTGGACTCCATCGCATCTTGGAACTGGCGTTTCGGGAACACAGGCTCAAGGTTTTAAAACAGACATCGAAATTTCCGCAGTGTGTCAGGTCACAGGGAAAGAGGGAAATTGCTGCCTGCAATGAAATAGGAGCCGGTACTGCTGCTTCGCCTCGATCCATCTGCTGCCAACACGGCGCTCAAGATGGTGTTTGTTGCTTGGGAAGACTCAGACATCTGTTACTGTAGAGCACTTGCTGCCAGAGATGCTACATGGCATCTCCAGATTCCCAGGGAAGGGCAAACCAAAGGGGATCTCCTCCCAAAAAGCAGATTTTTGCCCAATTCAATTCAGGTTCTGAGTCATTTGTGATATATAATTGCTATTGAAAGCACTGTCTGCCTGTCCTTTAATCATCACTGGTTCTGACTCTTGAAACAATGTAGCAGAAGTCAGTTTAATTAGCAAGCAAATGTCTATTGAAAACTTGTCTGTTTCTGACATGCCCTTTAATACAATTAAAGCCCTAGAGCTTCTAACTGTCACCAGAATGCCAGAAATTTGCCCTTGGGACATTCCCTTTAAATTAGGGATGCACCGAATCCACTATTTTGGATTTGGCTGAATTCAGTTTATAAAACTTGTCCAAATACCGAACCAATTCCAAGCCCTAATTTGCATATGCAAATTAGAAAAAAGGGAGGGTTAGAGAGAACTGCATAGTTACAAACTGTTTAACTTCCTTGTTTGCGCAAAGAAAAGTCACATGTGTTTCAGTTCGGCCAGGAATTTGGATCAGTTGAATCTGGATCCTGTTGAAGAAGTGGGAATCCTGATCATTTGCCCAGAGTGCCCCAAGGCCGAGCCATTTGCACCTCCCCTCCTTATTCATTTATACCCCCTCTTTAGTGAAACTTCAGTATTTTTCGACCCAACCTGAATCCAGCCCGACACACTTGCAGTGTTGGACTGGCCCACCAGGATACCAGGAAAACTCTCGGTGGGCCCAGGTTTCAGTGGGCCTTCATTCTGCCAAATATTTGTCCTATTTCATGGCCATTTCCTATTTCTATGAGAACAGAGAGGCTAAATAGATGGAATAATAGATTATAGTAGTATGTTAAGAAAACAGAATAGGCAAATAGAGGTTTAGTGAGAAGAGGAAAAATAAAAGCACAAGTAGGCCCCTGGCCTAATTTTCTTTGGTGGGCCCCTGGTGTCCCAGTCCAGCACTGCACACTAGAATAAGTAATATACCGATGCTCTGCTTAATGTCACCAGGGAAGGCATGTACTGGGGTATATATAACTGTCCTGCCAAACTGGGCCCCCTCGGACTCACCCAAGAGGTACTTGTGTCCGTGGAGTTTCAGTGCGGACTGCACTTTGCACATTGGGCAGAATACAGCCCCAGGTGCAGAGAGCAAATTGTCATTACATTTGGGGGCATCTCATGCAGGCCCAGTTCGACCCTGTATTGATAGGAGGGCACAGCTCAAATCTGGGAGCACTAGGACCTTTGCACATTGGGCAGAATATGGCCCCAGGTGCAGAGAGCAGATTGCTGTTTAATTTGGGGGCATCTCCCACTGGCCCTGCCCTGCCCAACCCAGTATTGATAGGAGAGCACAGCTCAAATCTGGGAGCACTTGGACCTTCACACGCCCACTACTGGGCGAAATGATGACAGTGCTCCGTGCCTGTTATCTGCCCTTTGCCCACTGCTTTTGTGCCTTCGACTGCACTATGGAAGTAGTTGGTTGTGTAAATGTTGCAGTGGGGGGGGGGGGGTGCTCCGGAAACCAAGGTTAATTTGAGAGGATAAGCACCGTCCAGAATGCATTTGTTCCAACACACAGCCCGGCTTGCAGGGGAGATGGCGATGCCAGGCGTCAATTTCAGAGGATGGGAATCTAATATTCTTCCTGGAATTAATGGGTTTGCAGGGTAAGTTTCTGGCAGCCAATGCCAGAAGCAGTCGGCCCCACCCAAGCACCAATTTTGCCCACTCGCTTCTCTCTCCTTTCAAGGCAACAATTAAAGAAATCAAAACTTCTCTCAACAACACCGCCGCCGGGGTGGTTAAACGGCAATAGACAGAGGAATAACACAGCCCTTAACATCCTGCTTTCAACTTTGATTACCAGCAAAAATGTTATAAAACTTTACGAGGAGCAATTTGTCACCCCGCGCAGGAATATTATGAAGCTGTTCCACGCACCCCTGAGGGAGTGAAATGGGAGAAAGGCGGCCGGGGCTGCGCAATCCTCCACCGCTAACGCTTTAAAGAGGTTCCCATTAACATTACAGGGCACTGCTAAATATTCATGGCATTTAAATGCTCTCTGATGTGCGCATAGAAATGAGGATTAGAAGCCGTATATCATGGGATATGGAAATAGTAAGGGGGGTCGGGATACACAGGTGCTCATATTAAATAGAGGGAATCTTAATTCTTTTACCCTGTGCTCAGGAACTCAAGGGGTGTTCTAATCTCTATTACATAGGATGACATGATTCACTAAAGAACAGATTGATTATAATTCATGTGGTAAATTCAAATTGGATTTTTGGTAAAAACTCACAAATTCGAGCTGGGAATAATCGAAACTCAAATTCGAGATTCATCATACCTTGACCCTGTGAACAACTCGAATTTGACTATTCACCACCTAAAAACATCCACGTAGAAATCAAAGGCAGAGGTCCAGTGACCCATTTGAAGATGTTAATAGCCTTCCTGACATTCAAGTTTTTTTCGGAGAAAGAAACTCGATTCGAGTTTAGTCTAATTCTATTTGAATTTAATTTGAGTTTTCGGGTTGGTAATATTCGATCAAGATTTAGACGTTTGCGTTTTTTCTTGAATAAGATACTATTCGAGTTTCGAGATCATTTGAGGTTAAACAAAATTCAACTTTTGATAAATCAGCCCCTTAGTCTATTGTGTGTCCACTAACACATTGCCTGCATGGAAACAATGAATAAATGAACAAATCACATTGCTGCTATGCATTTCTCCCAGATAGCATTGGACTGGGACTGCTGAGCCCCTGCCACCTACGCCCTATCACCTTACTGAGCCCCCCCAACAACTGCCCTTTCACTCTTCTTGGCTGCCCGTCACCCTACTGGGCCCACTACTGTCTGTCTTGTACACCTGTTGGCCTGGGCCCCTGCAGCCTCCTACTGTGGAACCGAGAATATTTTTCCTTTGGAAGGCAATGGAAAGGTTAAAGGAGCAAATGTTTCCATCTTTACTTTTTTTTGCAGGAGACTGAGAGGAGCAAAGAGCATGGGGAGCCACATGCAAGTGGTTAAGGTAATGCTTTCAATCTATCCATTTTCTGCAGTGATCATACTGACATATCTGGGATTAATGTGTTTATTGTCTATTTTCTGCAGTAATTTTACTGACTTGTCTGGGGTTAATATGCTCATTGTTCATTTCTATCTGGCATATCTGGGGTTAATATGCTCATTGGCTAATTCTTACTAGCATATGGCGAGTGTAGGGCTTGATTCAAGCTGCACAGAATAAGTACGACCCCAAAAGAATGACTTGGCTGAACACTAGATAAACATTCCATCCGATGGATTTCACTGTTACGCACAGAGCCCTGTGGACTTGCCGCTTATGTGATGACATCATCCCTGGGACCCGAGCTTTGTTTTCTTTTTTAATGAATATTCCTTCAGCATTTCAGTCAAATGCACCCATTAATATTCTGCCGGAGAACAACGCACACACAGACATAATGAATGGGCTGGAGAAATGGATCTCGTAGATGATATTACCTTCCCCTCGTGCAAATATATTCAGATCCAGCCTGATAACGACAAACAAAGAGATGACAGGGATGGACACGTTACTGCGCTCTGCATGGAATTTTACTCTTTTAGTCAGCTGGGAGGATCGTAAAGGAATACACACACATCATTATTCCTTATTTTGCTCTTAAAGTTAAGGTGGCCATACAGGGGCCGATAAAAGCTGCCGACAGACCGTGTCGGCAGCTTATTGGCCCGTGTATGGGGCCCCCCGACGGGCTTCACCGATTGAGATCTGGCCGAAAGTCGGCCAGATCTCAATCGAATGGGACAAAAAATCCCGTTGGATCGCGGCCGCATCTATTCGTTGATGCGGTCCCGCGATGTGACCGCCCATTTAGGCATCGTTAGGATCCAATCGTTGGACCCTAGGGCCCACGATCGGATCAGCCCGATATCGGAGGGAGATCCGCTCGTTTGGCGACATTGCCAAACGAGCGGATCTCTCAGTGTATGGGTACCTTTAGTGCTGGGGGGATTCGGTTACTATAGTCTGCTTTCATAAAAGGACGTATTGTTCTTTCCCCTTGTCTTGCTAAGCTTTCTTATCTGAGCCACTTTTAACCCTGCCATAGAACCATAAAGCAGGGCAGGAATATTCTTGATCTAAGGGAAATAATATGGCAGCTCCTACCCATATGTATAAATACAAATATACAGACAAGTAATGTTCTGAGCACACAATAAGATATACCCTCATAGCGTACTGTCTAAGGGAATCAATATGGCACATCCTCCCATGTGTATAAATACAAATATACAGAGAAGGAATGTTCTGAGCACACAATAAGCTATACACTCATACTGTACTGTCTAAGGTAAACAATATGGAACCTCCTCCCATATGTATAAATACAAATATACAGAGAAGGAATGTTCTGGGCATACAATAAGCTATACCCTCATACTGTACTGTCTAAGGGAATAAATATGGCTCCTCCCTCCTCCCATATGTATAAATACAAATTTACAGAGAAGGAGTGCTCTGGGCACACAATAAGGTATACCCTCATGCTGTTCTTTCTATATAGAAACTGAAAAACCATGGCTAATTCCCCCTGTAAAGCTACAGTAGAAATGAATATGGGGGAGGCTCATTAGCAGGCAGCACTCACACTAAGGAAAGTTTCCTTGGCTTTTGTCTGTACAGGGAAGGGGAGGAGGGAGGCACAAACAAAGCTTCATCTGTTAAAGAAGTGGAAATCACACAATGTTGCTATGTCAACAGTCCGAAAATAATGTCAGCAAACAAAAGCCGGAGTTATACAGCATCAAGGCATCTGAGCCGCAGGATTGTTGTCACAAACGTTCCGGAATCTGCTTTTTGTCTCCTTATCGGAACATTGGGAGCATTGCACTGTCTGGGGGACCAGGCGGTTATAGAGTGCAGCAGTGCATTTAATCCTTATTATGAGGGTTGTGATCAGTGTTTCCTCATGTTCATGCAGGGCACAGTATAAAGCAGCCCCGCTCACACTCCATAAACTGCCATATTCTTAGTTTTACCTTCACTCATTCAGTTATACCATGTGATACATACTCATAGAATGAAGTGGGAGGGGTCTGTAATGTAGTTTATTTGGGCTGTGACCCTAATATAGAAGCTTCTAATGGAACAGGAGTCATTTAATAGTCTCATCCCTACTGCTGGTGGTGTCAGACACAGATAAGGAACATTATTATAAGGTTAAAAGCTGCCTTTTAGCATTTGGGCCTTGGGTTTGATTCCCAGCAGGCCAGATCTTTGTGAGTTTGTCTGTGACAGGAAATTAGACTGTCAGCTCCAATGGATCAGGGATTAGAAGAAAGTGGGCACAGGCCAGACTGGGCCGTCGGGCACGAAGAGTTCCTAACTGAATCACAAATAAACCAACTCATACATTTCTCCAAGCAGAATCGAACCCTCCACAACAGGGCATCCCAGCAAAGTCTTACTCCTTGTGATTTCCCCAGAGTGAGAAGACGTTTTATTCAGTGCATTGGAACTATGCCGAGTCCAGACTGCACAGTCACCTGTCTGCTAATGTACCATGTGTGCCCAACTTGTGCCCCCAACCGTTGCTGAAATGTCACTGCAAGCATCAGCTTTAGCGTGTGGTATTGTGATGTGTGCTTATTACATATGTGTGCCCTCAGTACAGCCGGGTGTACCAGTCAGCACTGCCTATTAGCAATCTGCCCTTTAGCAGATTGGCTTAAAGGTGGCCATGGACACACCATTATTATTCGTACGAAAGATCTTTCATATAATAATCGGTGCATGTGGGGTGGGAGACGAGGTGAACGATATTGGTAAAAAGCCTGGGATATCAGTCGTCTCATTGATCGGGCAAGACTGAAAATTTTTATGGGGCACCTTTGAAGGTTACCCAACATCGTAACGTTAATGCTGAATCATCAGATAGAGCTAAAGAATTATTTTTGTTTTTACCTGCATATGTGACAAGTGACAATTCCACTCTTAACGTTAGTAGAGTGGATGATATTTCATACAACCAATGGGCGTGGGAAAGTTTATAATTGTAGTGTGTATGGCCACCATAACTCTCTACATTCCAACTGCAATGCCCTTATATCTCCAATGTTAGTTTATGGTCATAATGATGAGAACCCACTGCCAAACTGGGTTATTTCAACCAAATTGCCTGAGCATGTATGGCAAGATGGGGACACCGGTCTGGCAGATAATCTTGCCACTCTGCTGTATCGAGAATGATCTTTTCCCTTAAGAAAATTTCTGTTGTTCGGCCAAGAGAAGGGTCTTCAAACAGTAGAGTGTTGGCTCGGGTTGGGTATCCCAGTTAGGGGGTTTTACCCTAACTGGGTAGGCAGACTATGAGTGCAAGCATGCATAGACCAATCATACCCACGCACTAAAATTACATTATTTTTATTGAAATCCATTTAATCAGATAGAAACACCAAAAGGGTAAAACTAAAAGCACTCGGAATGAACAGGAGACCGGAAACCATGTGACGTGCGTTTATTAAAAACCCAGGCGTCTCTGGCAGGGAAAAATAGGAGAAAGGCAACAGAAGCCATGTGCTGCATGCACCTATTCACATATCCACAAACACCATGAAGCACCAGCCCAGCCCGCCGACGAGCAGCATGGTCACGTGAATCCCATAAATAAGCAATTCGTTCAGCAGGCTAAAGTCGACCCTCCTCCGTCCGAGCAGCAGCAGAATGATGGATAGTTTGTACTGGAGGCGCAGGAATATTCGGATACCCAGATACTGAAGGCAAAAGAGGAGGGACAGCGCCACCCAGAGGATGGACGTGAAAAGGCTGCAGCTGAAATAGAGCAGGAAGCGGATGAATCCGTACATCCATCGGGATTTCAGGTAGATGTCGAAGTTGTTGTATTTGGTGCGCACCAGATGTGCGGTTCTGACCGGTCCACAGGCGGAATGCAAGCAGGTAGTGTGGGGTCCGTGGAATGACCGAACACGACGGGGAATTGGGATAACAGGCATCAGGGATTCCACTGTCTGCAGGGTGGCAGGGGTGGACGCACCTGGATCATACCATCAGATGGCTGGCCAGCTGGAATGGAACCAAAAGTGTGTGTATCCCTGAGCTGATAGTCGACAGTTGGAGGTGGCACTCAGCTGCAAAATAAAATGCCTACTGTGAGAGATTGGTATCCAAGTCAGTGCACCAATCATGGCACCAGTGTTGCTCCAGTCAAGAGGAGAATTCACCTGGAAAGTAAAAGTGAGCTTGAGATCAAATGCCCCTAAATGCCATACACCAGCACTAGGTATTGGTGGAAGATGAATCTACTTGTTCTGAGACATGGGGTTTGAGAATCAGCAACTGGGATGTAAGGGGCTGTTTATTCCACTATATATCATATACTACATATTAACTTGCAATAGCTTTATAATGTCCACTTTCTTTTATATAAACAGACAGAGACCCTGGCTAGGGGGTTTGTGTGGGTCGCAGCACAGCCAACAATTACCCACGCTCCCTTCTTCCATTACTGACCTCACATACAGCGTCTTACAGGAATGCCATTGCGCTTTCATTGTGCAAAAAAAAAAAAACAGTATTCAGGAGGAGTTGCCATTTAATAAAGTACTAGAAGCTAAGGGTGTCCTTTCCCTCGGTCAGAGTCTCTGGATAGTGGAGCAAACGCCAGACGCACTTCACGTTCTGAATTTAATCCGTATTATACAAAGTCTATGGAACCCACACACACATATGACCTAAGCCAAGTGCAGCCCTTAGTCAGCTTTATGGATTTAGCTGATAATAGTTTTATTCTCTAATAAACAGCCTCCGGGACATCTACACACATAAAGGTGCCTTATGTGATTGGAAGAGCACGACTATAAGCAGGAGACAGGACAGATCTGTGGGAAGCTGCGATCAATGTGGCTTTTTTCATTCCCATCAGTGCAATTAATGCTCAGCAGCCTGGAAACACTCAATGTCTGGCACTCTGGCCAAGTCTCCATACGTATGTGTGCATACCTCCCAACATTTTGGAAGTAAAAAGAGGGACAAAAAAAAACTTTTCGCATGTAGCGCAGTGATATTTTGGACCACGCCCATTTCTGTGGCCACACCCCTAATTACCATGTTCATTTTACAAAATTTGGCAGGTTATGAAAGTTAATAGGGGCTTTCCAGTACAAATGAGGGACTGCGGGTTGAGCTGTCAAAAGAGGGACTGTCCCTCCGAAAAAGGGACAGTTGGGAGATATGTATGTATATATATATATATGTATGTATGTATGTATGTATCAGCCCCCCATGCCTCTCCACTGATGGAACCTTCTCCCATTATCCCCCAGGCACATGCTCCCCCCCCCCCCCAGCCCATGGTCAAAATGAAAGCCCATATGGTAAATCCCAGCCTCCTGCACATTATGAGCCAAGCGGATCTGTCACATCGCACAACACTTACATGCAATTATCTCCTCGCCGCTCCCCCGCTGCCAGAGCCCTGAAGGCCCTCGCCCCTCCATCTCCTCGGACTCTCAGCAGCATCAGCCGGTCTCACAACCCCTCCAGGAGTCAAACCAGCCGGTCCACTGCTCCCTCACTTCCTACTTCCGGGTATCAACTCTCGTGCTCTCTGGAGATCTCGTGCTGTTCCCTTAGTTACCAGGGAAGAAATCGCGTTGCCAAGGCGACCGTTCCTGGTACTAAAGCTCGCGCAGCATCAGTCCTCAGTCTGTTCTGTTTTCGGCGAGTGGCACTTACTGTTCTGCTCACTGGGGACCAGGCAATAAAGGCACTGGCACTTACCCCCCTCATAGGCACCAGGGGCTGGCACTTACCTTCCTCCATAGAAGAACTCACGCTGCAGCACTCGGAAATGGTGGAAATCTGTGTTTATTTGTGCCAAAGACTAGACAGCGTTTCGGGCTTCTGCCCTTTCTCAAGCCTCTCAAAGCGTCACTTACCCCCCTTCTAGGCACCAGCAGGCCAGGATTTTGGGAAAGGCCTCCAAGACCCAGGCCTAGGGCAGCAGGATTTTAAGGGGTGGCATAATGCCCAACCACACCCACATTGGTTCAGAAACAGGAGATACAATAGTTTTTTAAACTTCCAGTGCACCAATCCCCATTGCTCCAAAAATGTGTGTGAATAAAGGGGAGGAAACGGGGTGACGAATGACAACAGGCCTAGGGTCGCTTGCTATGTAAATCTGGCCCTGGGCACCAGGCACTTACCCCCCTCCTATGCATTGGGCACATTGGGCCCCTTCTAAGCCCCAGGCCCTGGCAATTACCTCCCTCCTAAGCACCGGGCATTGGTACTTACTCCCCTCCTAGGCACTGGCACATAACCCCCTCTTAAGCACTGGCACTTACCCCCCTCCTGGGCACTGGCACTTACCCCCCCCCCCTCCTAAGCACCTGGCACTGGCACATACCCCCCCTCCTAAGCACCGGGCACTGGTACACACCCCCCTCCTAGACTCTGGCACTTACCCCCCCTCCTAAGCACCGGGCACTGGTACAGACCCCCCTCCTAGACACTGGCACTTACCCCCTCTCCTAAGCACCGGGCACTGGTACACACCCCCCTCCTAGGCACTGGCACTTACCCCCCTCCTAAGCACCGGGCACTGGTACACACCCTCCTCCTAAGCACCGGGCACTGCTACATACCCCCTCCTAGGCACTGGCACACACCCCCCTCCTGGGCACTGGCACTTACCCCCCCTCCTAAGCACCGGGCACTGGGAGTGGTTGCCAAGTGATGTGTTCATCTTCACATCCTGTAAGATGAAATCCAATAGTAATTTGCAGCACTCCCAAATTGTAATAAAACCGCCTTTATTGCACTTTACATCTGGCACAGCAACGTTTCGGGCCTACCAGCTTGAAAAAGTACTGGTAGGTCAGAAACGTTTCCCGTGCCAGATGTAAAGTGCAATAAAGGCGGTTTTATTACAATTTGGGAGTGCTGCAAATTACTATTGGATTTGATTATTGGAATCTCTCACAAGTATAAATTACAAAGGTCTTATACGAAATCCTGAGCAGCATCTCATGACACTGTTGCTTCCTACTCCGAGCAGCAGCATGGGTTACTTTCAGACCAGCTGCACAGTTTCAGAATGGGCATCCCAATAAACTGCTGGACATAAATAAAATCAGTTTCTGGCAAATTGTCACCGTGCCGTGGAAAGTGGCACAGTCACATACCGTTCCCAAAAATCATTCATAAAGAGGTATGAGAAACGTCAGGAACAGCACCCACTGTAAAAGCTTGAGTACCTTCATTCTACTTTATTTACGTGTATATAAGCACAGGCCGTCGCTGCCAGAGGATGCTGGGAATTGACATTTCCCTGATTTCCATGGTCTAGACTTCAGTACAATTCTAGGAAACACTTGAGACAAGCAAACGTCCCCGTGGAGGGTGGACTGAATGAATGACATATTAAAGTTTAAGCATCAGTTTATAGGCAGTGCCCTCTCAACTAGATGTTAATGTGTCATGCAATGTATTTTTATTGTACAGCAAAGTTGATAAGACTCTAATAAATCTCGCTTTGCTGCAAAAGAGATACAGAATTAATAGATATTTCTGAAAAGTGGATAAATTAAACATGCTCTGAAGATTTATCCTTTCAACTGACAGCTTCCAAATCTTATTTAAAGCCAATCCGTCAGTGTACTTGCCACAAAGGCAAACAGCAGACTCCATAGGATGCCTCAGAATGAAGCACGAAGGCTCGCAAAGGTAGAGAGTCTGTTGTGATTGGCTGTGTCTGGTGGAACCCCCCAATTTGGAACGTTCAAGTTAAATTATGCAAAATCAAAAGCAAACCTCATAATACTTCATCAAAGATGCATAAAACTGTCAGGCCCAAATAAATCATCCCAATTAACTCACTTAGGGCTGGGGTGGCATTTATTAATTTAATCAGCAGCAGATTCACTTGGAGTGATGAATTGCCTTCTCAGGGCAGGTGGGTTTAACTCCATCTCTGCTGTGTTGTACCAAGGTGTCTGTGGCCCTGTAAGGGATACATATCAGACAGAGGATCAGAAGCTATTCCGACCTCTGGACAAGCACTCTAGGTTAGCTTTGTGCTGCCATAAGAGACATAAGACAACTCTGCTCAGACAGGAACAATGTTTGTTACAAATAGGACACCACTGCAACATTAATTGTTATTTTTATGTCCAAAAACAGTTGTTCCAACAGATATCTACTCCAAAGTGGTCCTAGGTCATTTTAATGTCATAATAAATGCACTGATTCCACATACTTTGGATAAAGCTCCACTAGGGAGTTCTGGGTCTTGTTTGCTTAACCTTTTCTGTTTTGACTTCTGTTTGTCTGTGATATTCATTTGTACTCCATCCTCTACTCTGATACGTATGGGCATAGAAGTTCATTAATCTATATGATTACTAGATTCCTAAAATTCATTATTTATATGCCTTACTTCTTACTTAATGATCCTTACCTCTGAAATCCTATCCCTGGATTCTTCCATAGGGAACAGTCTCTAAACCAGACCAAAGACGTGCATATTTTACTGTGTGTGTGTGTGTGTGAAGTATGAAAGTTCATGTATTTACTTGCGTCTGACCTCTGATAGCCAGTTAGCACTCCTTTACACAACAGCTTTCCCCCTTCATAACTGCTTTTATTGTAGTAATGGCAGTAAAACCATAGTGATAAAACCCATGAATGTCACACTCGTTGTGTTTGCATGATGTGCTCTGTCATGTTTCCTGGTTTATTGCGCTGTGTATGGAGTTCAACTTTTACTTGCTTCATCACATGAAGTTTTCTTGCATTGTCACCTTTACCTTTATTGCACTGTTTAGTACAACTCTATATATACAGTATATATAGTTTAGACGTTAAATGTGCCTTGTCATGTTAAGAGTCATGATGTAGGGTCATAACATCTCAATAATTACACATGTTTTGGGACATGTAGCTCAATAACCATTGGATGCCCCTAATACTCTTAGCATGTGTATTGTCCCATTCTCTGTGGTTCAATGTTGATAAATGCAAGGTTATGCACTTTGTCTAAAATAATATAAATGCAAGTTATACACTAAATGGCAGTGTGTTGGGAGTTTCTATGAATGAGAAGGATCAAGGGGTTGTTGTAGATAACACGTTGTCTAATTCTGGGCAGTGTCATTCTGTGGCTACTAAAGCAAATAAAGGGCATTAACTCAAGGGATGAAAACATAATTATGCCTCTTTATAGGTCCCTGCTAAGGCCTCATCTGGAGTATGCAGTGCAGTTTTGGACTCCAGTCCTTAAGAGGGATATAAATGAGCTGGAGAGAGTGCAGAGTGTGCAACCAAACTGATTAGAGAGATGCACTTTGTCTAAAATAATATAAATGCAAGTTATACACTAAGGGGCATATTTATAAAGGGTCGAATTTTGAATTGAAAAAACTTCGAAATTCGAATTCAAAAAGACCAACCGAAATTAATTCAAAGTGTTTTTTTGGGTCAAATAGGTTCGATCGAATACACCCGTATTTGTTCGAATTGAAGGAATAGTGCATTCGATCGAATTTGATTCAAAGCTTTTCCCCAAAAAAACTTTGATTTTTCAAAGTCCACCAATTGACTCCAAATAGGTTCTAGGAGGTCCCCCATAGGCTAAACACCAATTCGGCAGGTTTTAGATGGCAAATGGCCGAAGTCAAATTTTTAGTACATGATAAATTTCGATATTTGAATTTTTGAATTTTTTTAAAATTCGAATCGAATTTAGACTATTCCCTAGTCAAAATACACAAAAATAAGCTTGAAATTCAAATTTTTTTCATTCGAAAATTCACCTCGACCTTTGATAAATCTGCCCCTAAATGGCAGTGTGTTGGGAGTTTCCTTAAATGAGAAGGATCTTGGGGTTTTTGTAGATAACAAGTTGTCTAATTCTGGACAGTGTCATTCTGTGGCTACTAAAGCAAATAAAGTTCTGTCTTGCATAAAAAAGGGCATTAACTCAAGGTGAAAACATAATTATGCCTCTTTATAGGTCCCTGGTAAGGCCTCATCTGGAGTATGCAGTGCAGTTTTGGACTCCAGTCCTTAAGAGGGATATAAATGAGCTGGAGAGAGTGCAGAGACTAAGTGCAACTAAATTTGTTAGAGGGATGGAAGACTTAAATTATGAGGGTAGACTGTCAAGGTTGGGGTTGATCTCTGGAAAAAAGGTGCTTGCAAGGGGACATGATTACACTTTAGAAGTACATTAGAGGACATTATAGACAAATAGCAGGGGACCTTTTTACCCATAAAGTGGATCACCGTACCAGAGGCCCCCCCTTTAGACTAGAAGAAAAGAACCTTCATTTGAAGCAACGTAGGGGGTTCTTCACAGTCAGGACAGGGAGGTTGTGGAATGCACTGCTGGGTGATGTTGTGATGCTGATTCAGTTAATGCCTTTAAGAATGGCTTGGATGATTTCTTGGACAGACATAATATCAAAGGCTATTGTAACACTAAACTCTATAGTTAGTATAGATATGGGTATATATAATTTATGTGAAAGTAGGGAGGGGTGTGTGTATGGATGCTGGCTTTTCATTTGGAGGGTTCAACTTGATGGACTTTGTCTTTTTTCAACCTGATTTAACTATGTAATTCAACTCATGTGTGCTTCAAGAGTGGGAAGCGGCTCTTTGTGGCCCCAGGTGTACGCTGTACCCTCTGCCAGGGCAAATAGATGCAGATCAACAAAAGCAGCAGCACTGCGGTAATTTGAAAAAAGTGAATCTTTACTTAAAGTACCAAGGCAATGTTTTGGGCTTCTATGGCCCTTTTTCAAGCCTCTCATTAACAATACCATCAAGTGTTTAAATACCCACAGGAAGAGGAGGAGCCACAATTGGTCACCTCTATATTACCCATAATGCACAGTGAAACTTTGTAGTGTTTTAATTAATACACACTGAAATTTGTGCCTTATGTTTACACAATAAACCATAAACAATACTATGTGTCATATCATCTTAAATTGTGAAACACATTGTAACAATGTCATTTAAAAATTACAAAACAGTGTCATTTAAAATTTAAAAATACATTGTAGCAATAAATAGTGGACAGTACTAGAAAGCCTTACTTTAATAAATCTTTATGTTAATTGTCTTGGAAACATTTCTTTCTGGCTCCGATGCTGAATTCAGGGGACAAACAACCCAGAACTACTTTGGATCTGGAGCTTCCATATCTTTAAATCTTACTGTCCTAAAATATAACAAACAAAAAGAAAGGGATATAAATAAAATAAACACAGGTATATATTAAAAACAAGCACTTAAGTTAGATTATTCATAAGCACTTACTCATATAAACAACATAGGAGTATATTCCCTGTTTTGAACAGGGAATATTCAGACCGCCCAGTGATAAAGTGCCCAATGTGCTAATCCAGCACACCTCTAATTTCTTAAAGGAATTGTTCAGTGTGAAAATAAAAACTGTATAAATAGATAGGCTGTGCAAAATACAAAATGTTTCTAATATAGTTTGTTAGGCAAAAATGTAATGTATAAAGGCTGGAGTGACTGGATGTCTAACATAATAGCCAGAACACTACTTCCTGCTTTTCAGCTCTCTTGGTTTACACTGACTGGTTGCTATATACTAACTATTTACTAACTATATTAGAAACATTTTTTATTTTGCACAGCCTATCTATTTTCACAGTTTTTATTTTCACACTGAACTGTTACTTTAAGCATTTGATGTAACTATGTAACCTACATGTGCCTGATAAAGAGAAATAACATGGTTTTGTGGGTGACATATCATCATACAACCATTTAGCCTTTTTGCATTGTATATCCAAGGCGTTGGGCCCACCCAAGCCTGCCAGACTACCTCCTTTAGGTCCTATTGCCCTTTGCCAACAGTTGAAAGTCTTGCTTTTATTTATAAATGCACTCCCCCTTGCTCCCTCCCTTCCAGTAACATCAGAGATGGTTGAGTGGGTGTTGGATATGAACCATCATGGAAGCCTTGCTCAGGTTGGGGCAATTTAAGTTTAAATTTTTCTGGCTCTTGAATCACTATTACACATCTCCTGGCAGCCAATGGTCTTGACAATATGTTAACAAGAAAGCACGGTTGCCCATTGGGTACCACTTCTGCCTTGCAGCGATGGGGTCCTTTGTTCAATTCTGGCTTGGGCACTGTCTGCAAGGAGTGTGTATGTTCTCCCCGTGCCTGAATGGGTTTCCTCCTCCGAGTAGTTCAGATTCTGCTTAAACTCAAAAAACTTACAGGCAGGTTAATTGGCTCCAGATAAAACTGACCCTATTGTATGTGAATGTGATACCTTAGATTGTCAGCTTACTGGGGCAGGGATTGATTAGAATGATGTATGATCTAAACTAAACACATTTTGTAGGAGTTGACTTTTGTCATGTGATTTAGGGTGATCCCTCATTTTTCTGGCTTTTTTTCAAATTGAAATACGCAAAATGCTATTGGCGGCTCAGCAAAGGCGCCCTGCTCTCTCATATCGTCACTATGGAATCTTCTCCATTCCAACAAGTTTATATGGCTATAAAAGAGCAATCAAATGAAATATGTTGTTTTTATAGATATCAGCCATTTTAACCCCCTCATAAAACACACGCACTGTAAACTCCGTCCATGATTCTTTTATGTGTTTTGCTCAGTCACTCTTTCCGCATAACTTCCACCTGTCACTCGTCCCTTTTATGGTTTAATTGTGTTAACTTTCTGCAGAGTCAGTTTTTATTACTTAGCATTTCTTTTATTCTCTGTTTGCTAACAGCCCATTCTGCTGTATCACACATTTACACACTCTTATCTTGCCTTTCTTCCAAGGTTTCCACAAGAGCTGGCACCTAATGCAGAAGATGCAGCGACAGAGCCTCATGCCTGTGTTGCACCAGCGCCTCTCTGTGCTTCTAGATAGCAGTACAACGTGGATGCTTTGCATAGTTAGCTTGCAGTTTTATACCCTTTTCCCTTAAAGTGATACTGACACTAAAAAACTAAATTTTAAAATATAAATGTACGTTACAAGTTACCTATAGGTCTTGTTGTTTGTTTTTAGCTGAGAGCTTTGTTTATGTGAATTATTGTTAGTTGAAGTTTCTAAACCTAAAGACTGTTTTGCTAACCTGTCTGTCCCATCTCAGCCTGTCAGTTAAAGTTTCTACTACTAACGGGCTCCTGCTGCACAAATATGGCAGCCCCCTCATACAGGAATGTGGGGCATCAGACAGGTAATGTAAAAGCATTGTGCAAATACTTTATGGCAAAGTTATAACTAGCTGTCAAAGGCAATATTATGATAGATGTAAAAAAGAGTTTAATTTCTGGTGTCAGTATCTCTTTAAGCCCATTCCTTAACTTTCATATGCCTGCTTATGATTAGTTTATCTCTTACTATAGCATGATTGTTATATAAAGATATCATGCTGCCACATGCCTAACTCCATATCTACTCAACTTTAGCCTCTGCTGATTGGAAGATAGTTTAATGTTGTGGGAGGGCAGACAGTGAGTTGAGGAGTCTGATAGCTGATATATAAACTACTTTTATGCTTAAATGTGTAACTGATAAACATCACTATGAGAAGATTTGATGAATATATATACATATATAAAAGAAATCAAGTTATAACATTATAAAAAAATCAAATGACACAATCATAATGTAAAAATAAAAATTGAGAATAAATTGTGTAAATTTTAGGGATGCACTGAATCCACTATTTTGGATTTGGCCGAATCCTTGGTGAAAGATTTGTCCGAATACTGAACCGAATCTGAATCCTAATTTGCATATGCAAATTAGGTGTGGGAAGGGGAAAAACTCTTTTACTTCCTTGTTTTGTGAGAAAAAATCATGTGATTCCTTCCCACCCCTAATTTGCATATACAAATTAGGATTCGGATTCGGTTCGGCAGAATCCCGAACCGAATCCTGGATTCGGCACATCCCTAGTAAATTTAAGGAATTACCTTAAAATGTAGCCAAAAAGGAAAATCAATTTCAATAATAAAATAATAAATGAGAATTAATTGAATTGGAAAATTTATTTGAAAACTCCTACCAACTTATATGAATTATTTCCCATATGAAGAGACATTCTATTATATAACAAGCAGACAAAACTTTTAAATTACTATGTTTACAACTTTGTTATATATTCTCCATCAGTTCATGAATAGGTGAAGCTGTTGAACTACAACTCTCCAATAAATACTACACCATAAGATCTCTATTTGCTATATTCTAATTTTCCCCTTTTTAGCGCTGACCTCTACAGTCTGTTGATTTTTGGTTGGATATTACACTCGAGGAGAACGAGTTTTTTGGGTCGGATTAAAGGGGAAGCTCCAGAGACTTTGGACATTTTTGCTTTTAGCATATCTTCGTCTTTCTTTAAATAGCGTCAAATTTGGGGCCAATCCTCCTGTGTCTGAACGATATGCGTGTCAAAACATAGGCAATGTGAAATCCTGCATTTAGACGTGCACACGCCAAGATCTGTGTTTATACGGTAATTGCTGGGGTGATGTACACGCATGCACACATCGATGCGACAACGTGAAATCACGGCTGAGGAACGGGACGCGCGCTGGACGCCGGTAAGTATTTTTACAACATTGTAAAGTTAATGCTAAATCATCAAATAGAGCTAAATAATTCTTTTTGTTTTTACCTGCATATCATATGATTCAGCTCTTAACGTTAGTAAAGTGGACGAAAGATCTTTTGTACGACCAATCGATGTGGGAAAGATCGTAATTGTAGCATGTATGTCTCATGTAATATTTTTTAACTGTACCTTGTTTACAGTATGTCATACCTTCAAAGCTTTAAAGTAGATAAAGTAGATAGTTATATTTTCAGCTCTAAATAAAATGTCTAATCCAGCTACTAATAATCTCCACTAATACTCCACTAATACTCCAAGCCAGCAGCAACAGATACCATTACTTTATATTTCCCTGATGATAATGATGATCACTCAAGCAATTTTATTGGCACTTTTAGATTTCTTAAAGCTATAGGATGAAACTGCATGAAATTCAATCATCCCATCTCTAGATTCGTCATCAATATTACCTGTACAAGAAACCTTTATAGGTTTATCTCAATGTAATAAAAATTTTTTTCCTGACCCCTAAAACTTCATGGTGGTGACCAAAGAAAAATCTTGCTTTCTGCCAGCAGAGGGAACTATCAGCAAATGCTTTGGGAGAATTTTAATAGTAAACACTGCTTTAAAGCTATTTTATTTCTTAGCGCGTCTGTGAATGTACAATTTTATTGAGCAGGATTTCAGGAAACATAAATATTGGAATAATACCTCTTTTGGATGGAGCATACAGTTCCAAGTTTTTTTTTTGTGTTTGTTTGCCGATCTGTGACATATAACCACCACGGAGAGCGTTGTTTTAGGGTTAGGGTATAGGCCAGTTGAGCCCAATCAGAACTTGTGAACATTGGTGTTGGGGGCCAGTGGGGGAAGTCCAGACAAAGGAGGAAGCTTTAGGCCAAAGTTCACGGTAACAGTCAAGGGTTCAGGAACAAACATAGTTAAATCCAGGCAGGAGTTCAGAAGGCAGGCAGATAATTAGCAAAGTCAAGGTACAGGTATGGCCAACAGTCCAGGAATGCAATAAACACGAATTTAGGAACACCCAGAAAAGCTTGAAACAAATCCTATAATCAGGCATTGAACCGGCATCCCGGGCGTCCTTTTATTTTGAATTTGGCACCAAAATGTGGCATTGTGACATCACGCCTTTGCACACTGACTTCAACGCGACATCGCAGAAATCACGTGGCGACCATGCGCTCCTGACAATTGGAGAAGCTTCAAATGGGAGGAGGCCCCATAAGCACAGGGACCAGCAGACAGAGGTATCACACATACTACCTCCCCACTACATCCAGCAGACCCCATTCCTGCCCACCCCAACATCTTTACCTCTAGCTCTGGTGTGGGGGAGCAGGGCCTGAGGTGATTGGATGATGAGTGGAAACATGGGGTCCAACTAATTGATTTTTGATTCCTTTAAATAGTATTTTGTATTATTACATACAAGGGGCAATTAACACTAGCCAGGCTCAGTAATAAATTAGTTCTGCAAAAATGAATTATAATTCCTCTAAGATTACTGGGAAAATCAGGGGAAACTGGAATAAATGTGCATGGAATTGAATGCAATTAGCTCTTCTAGATGGCTTTTTAGTTTTCTAGCCCTTCTAGATGGAGTGCCCAGTTTTCACATGGCATAGGAACCTTGCATTTTTTACTACATCCAAAAACTTAATTATTTGGAGTCACTTCGAGAGAAGACGAAATTTCTTACTTTCCCTAAAAGTTTATAGCCGGGGTGCCCAAAAGGTTGGGATCTACGCTAAGGTTACATAAGAAACAGTTGTCAAATATAGCAATATCAATTCTCAATATAATATTTAAGTAATATTTACCGTGGAACAGAATGCTAACAGTGATATTATGGATGTATATCAAAATGGGACATCGATAAAAGTAGACCTCGCATTAGAATATACATATTCAGAGAGGCTGAGAATGGAACATTTTCTTTAAAGCCAGTTAAAGAAATGTAAACTCAAATCCATTCCAACAACCCCACACAACACCCATTTGCATTGACTTGAGATCGGTTACTTTTTTTTACCAGTTCTGCTTTAATCTATCGAGAAGACCAAACATTCATTGGCTACGTCTAGCACCTTCCATGGTATCACAAGCCTTTAAAATACTTTTATTAAAATTCTATGATAAATACTTCAAGAATTCATGTGTGTGCCCCATAAGTATCCACTCTACAATCATCAATCCATCATGCAACTGTTCAAAAACAAATTAGCAGGTTCTGCTATCAGCAAAATGACACTTGTAGCACAGGACAATCTTGTGGCTGGTTAATATTAAAATGCCACACACAGGAAAAAGAAATCTTGAATGTAATTTGCATCGCATTACAGGCTCATGACTCCTTACACCATAAGCGTGTTGGTTATTTATGAATTTGTTTATTTACAAGGACACTTCGCCTCTTTCAGTTGCTAAGAAACAGTTAACTGGTGACATGTGCATAAAATGAGAAAATATAGATGCGATTACAGCTTCTCCGTCTTGGGCTTAAAATTGGACTTTTCAAAATCATTGTATGGTATGCTTGCCATTATTGTAATAATTTAGGAATTAACACAAAAGATGGCCAACCATGGTTTCACCTGTAGTTGATACCAGTTGAGGAGACTCCTTGACTTGATTACAATGTATACATAATAGCTTATACGACAAGAATCAATGGATTATCCATCTCCAATTATTAAGAACCAGCTCAGACTTGGTATTTCTTTTGAAGGCCCTTTCTGTCCACTTAAGGACCAGGCATGGGACGATTGTGCATCTCCAACTTTGTTTTCATCAGACGTTCAAGAAAAATATGTTGTGTATAAAGATGGACGTTTGTTTAAAACTTCTCAGCGACCATCCTCCTACCAATGAACAAGTCAACAAACAACATCATGCCCCACCATTGAGCAGTGGACCTGTTGATCTCTGACCCTGTCTACAGTTTTAGTTGATGTTACCATGTACAAGATTACTTTTTTCCCCCCAAACCATTGGTCCCCCATTTACATTAGCTTACCGATTGATCTGACCAAATGACCAAATGCACAAGACATATACAGAGGGGAATTTTTCAATATGTGGCCTATCTGACCAATGAGATTCCATCATATTGGATAAGCACTTAGCAGTGGTACCTACCGGCCCTCTTACCTCTCTGGCCATTGCTATTGTGACATTCAGTAGTACTGGAGAATTCATTAGCAGGGAAAGGTTCTGAATGCAAATAACTGTTTTTAATAGTTATTATATTATAGATTTAATATCAGATTTTGTTGGGTGATACCAAGTAACGCAGCTAGTTTTTGAATAAACAAAGTGTGTTATAACATATTCCCATGTCTGTGTTCTTGTACATACCTACTTATCTCTATCATCACCACTGGAGCACAACCAGTTTCCCAAAGGGTGAATATGCCCTGAATTCCAGGCAGGATGTTTTCTCTCAAGGATCTCCGAGCATAATGAAATCAATTACTGAAACAAATAAAGACCCAGAAGGGCTTTAATTAAACCAGATTTTAATTAAAGCTTTGAGAGCTCATGATGTTCTACATCAAACCCTGGAGACTTGTGACTTGTCGCCTTAATTTACAAGGAACAGATCAATCGGAGGAGGCACAAAAAGTGAGGACTTTTTGTCAATTTTATAGCATGAAATACCATCCAGCCATCCTACCACTGGTCCTTACCGTCCAATACTGCATGTGAAGCATGGATCGTCTGACCTTTGCTGACCTTCGCTAAGCTCAATCATGCGTAAACATGGATTGAGCTGCCACGCTATGGAGTCAATGCACTCAAGGTGCTTTATCACTATGGACTGTGAATACATGTGCATGAAAAGTGGATTTTCATTAGGTACTCGGCAAGTCAAAATCTTAATAGGAAACATGAACTTAATTGTCTTTGGCCAATAGGGATTGAACTGATTTTTCCTTGTTTTAAAAACTGCAACTTCCCCCAGACAATTTTGGGGTAATTAAATACGGTATGTACAGAATGAATTTTAACCAATGATATTAATGTTTCCATTTTTTGAGTACAGGTATGGGACCTGTTATCCAGAATGCTTGGGACCTGGGGTTTTCCGGATAACGGATCTTTCCGTAATTTGGGTCTTCATGCCTTAAGTCTACTAGAAATTAATTTAAACATTAAATAAACCCAATAGGCAGGTTTTGCTTCCAATAAGGATTAATTATATCTTAGTTGGGATCAAGTACAAGCTACTGTTTTATTATTTCAGAGAAAAAGGAAATCATTTTTAAAAATTTGGATTATTTGGACAAAATGGAGTCTATGGGAGGCAGCCATTCCGTAATTTGGAGCTTTCTCGCTTTCCAGATAAGTAATCCTATTACCTGTATTAGTAATGCATTATACAAAGGGCCAGAGTCTGCTTAATGAAGTCAACTTACTAGTGGGGGTCTGATGAAAACAATTGAATTAAAGCCCACTTGAACTCAACTTGAATGCATATGTGTCATAACACAAGTGAGGTTGCTCCCTTTTTCATGCGCCAAGGGCAATTATGACAGACACAATTCTGATCTTGTCCACAGTTTGAGCTAGAATTCTGGAGAAAACATTGTATTATGGTGATTTGTGTCAAAAATGGCACTTTGCACCCTGCTCTTGTGTTCACAAATGACTTTGGTCTCAAACATTTTTAAGATGACAATGAAGATTGCATTGTTTCTGAAAGATTTTGAAAGGTTTTTTTGTTTCACTCAAATTATCACTTTGTTGATGATTCTGGTTTATATTACTTTTTTTTTAATAGAGTTCACTCATATTGGTAGAGTTCTCTAAAAATGTTGTTTCCTAAGAGCTTGTAATTTAAGAGATTATAACCTAAGTATGAGTGCAGCTAATACCACTGGCAAGAATAAGATAAGAGAGAATTAAGATGTATTGTAGCATCTATATCGAAACAGATCAAGAACAGGGCATTAACGCCTTACAATCAGCATCGGACTGGGACACCAGGGGCCCACCCAAAAACCTTAGACCAGGGGTCCACACAAAAACCTTAGACCAGGGGCCCACCCAAAAAATCTTAGACCGGGGGCCCACTCTCAGTACTATTATTCTTCCTCACTTCACTCAGCCTCTATTCTCCTAGTCTATTTTCTTTACATACTATAATCTATTATTCCATCTATTTAGCCTCTATTTGGCCAGTCCAACACTGCTTACAATCAACAAAAAGGTAAAGGAACAACTTCACATTGTCCAAATGACCACAATTTTGCAGCTTTTCTCTTATTGCTATAAATTCACTACAAAATATGGCTATATGCAGGCTGAAGGACACTTGTGCCATGTGGTGTTACCACTTGTGTCCAAATAATATCTAGTGAGCCATCAGATGTATTTGTACTTAAATGTGCCAGTGGTTTAATATCAATAAGCCGTTTATCATGCTTGTATTTTAAGACTTCTAAGCAACAGAAAGTCTTATGAGATTTGACTTTGCTGGAGTCCACTTGCATGTTTTTGAGTCTTTGTGGCGAAGGAGTTAATCTCCTTAGGCTCATCCCTTCTCCCTCCTGACAATGCAGCATCAATCCGTATTTTGCTCACAATATGTGCAAAACATACTTCAGAGCTAAGAGGATAAAGATGTGTATGTAACCTATTTTTTGCCTCGAAGCCAAGTCTTTAATTGTGGATTAAAGAGCTCACAAACATCTGCATAATTTAGAAACAAAACTAATATTCCTCAATGTTTCTTTGTGTATATTTGGGAAGACTATCGGGTCTGAGTTGAGATGAGAGCCTTGGTTGGGAATCCAACCTTCAGGCCATCTGCAGTAAGATTTGGAACAATGCTTATTTGATCTCCTATGATGCTTTTGGAAGCCTATCCTCAATTTGGGGTAAACTTTAAAGTAAAGTTAGAGTAAAGTTAGAGGTCGCCCAGTCCACTAGAGTCAAATTCCGCCACTCTCCATTCATTTCTATGGGATTTTTAAAAGAGTATTAATCAATGGGTGAAAGTGAAAATTCATCCTTTGATAAATACGCCTTTCAAAATCCCATAGAAATGAATGGAGAGTGGCGGAATTTCACTCTAGAGGACTGTGGCAATCTCCAACTTCACTCTTTGATAAATATACCCCTTAGGGAGAATCTATCAACTGCAAGTTTTCTGTCTGTTTTAGGGCATTTTGTAGAAATTGCCAATTTAGAAAAGGCTAATTATGCACAAGAAAAAAAGCCAGAAAAAGAAAGTAAAATAAAAGAGAAATCGCTTAACCAAAAAAGGATCACCATGCCACCGCTCCTAATGAACAAGGTCAAAACCTGAAGAATTGCCCTCAGTAATTTCATAATTTTACTTAAAGTCACAGATGATATTCCTATTGGCTGCTTCTATTCCTTATGCTTGGAGAAAACGGTACACAGTTTTACAGAGAGGGGGTTCCAAAGGGAATGCCGTGTAGGATGTTTCAACCACACTAACCAAAATGAAGTGACTTCTGAAGGACAAAGCTTTCTTGGAATGTCCATCCACTGATCTTGTGTATACAATATCAAATGTATCCTTTCCAGTGACCTTTCCTTTTCCATGTCGTTCCTCTGACTCCATGATATTTGCTTTAAGGACCAATGCATAACTCTGATAGACAGTGGAAACCTCATTTAAATGTATTCAATACTGCTTAAGTCAGTCCTTTATGTTAAACAGATTGAGTGACAGGAGAACTTTACGCCGAGGCAGGTTTCTGTAAATTAAAACAGCCAAGAGATTCCTTTTTCCCTTGGCTTGATTGTTGAAGGCAGAGCGAGGAACTGTCAACAGAGCCTTGTAATCAGATATGTGCAATGCCTACCTGTCCAGGTCAACAGAAACTACCAACATCTTGCCTGGGACTCACAAAGTATAAACCAGTTGCATGAAAGGTTCATTGGACTCCATGACTGTTATGATTTTGAGACAAGTGGAAGTATGTTACGTAAAAGTGTTGCCAGGCAGATAAATACCAAATTAAAAAAAATGTCTGAATGCTGAATTCATTTAGAAAAATAGTTTGGTGTTTAATTTTGAGAAAATTGTAAATCTAACTTGTACTTGATCGCAACTAAGATATAATTAATCCTTATTGGAAGCAAAATTATCCCTTTGGGTTTATCTAATGTTTATATGATTTTCCAGTACACTTAAGGTATGAAAAATACAGAAAAATCCATTAACCGGAAAGCCCCAGGTCCTCGGCATTCTGATAACAGGTCAGATATCCGTAATATTATTCTTCTTCTCCTCACTCAACCTCTATTCTCATAGTCTCTTTTCTTCACATACTATAACCTATTATTCCATATTATTGAATTTATTCAGTTTCAACCATTGCACCTTTGGCAGTTTCCATTCCTCCTCCTCAGTGCCAAAAGTAGACTTCGGGCACCTTTGTAACTTTTGCAGAATTATAGGTCAGTCTTTGTATCGCAGCCAGTTCATCCTCTCTTATACAATTTCTTTAATGTACCGGGGTAGGGCAGGTATTCCATCAGCGTCGGACAGACCTGTCATTTTGTCTCTCCTTCTGATTTCTTTCCTGCCAAAGAATAAACATCTTTTATGGGCATTGAATAATCCCAGTTCATTATTTACATCTCCTATCTCAGAGCAGCCAGAAGAATCAGTGCTTCTTTCATTAACCCACTTTTGTAACCCATCGCTCACAGGAATATTGAATGCTCCAGAGTGCAAGGGGGTTGGGGGGAAGACACACACGTCTTTCTCTGTCATAGAGATTTAACTGTATCAGTGTAGCTCTGTGTCAGTTACTGGAGACAAGTATCACATTGTCCCGATCCCGTTATGAAAGGAAAATGAATGAATTTGCATTGGAAGTGACATACTAAAGGCAGTGTCGGACTGGCCTGCTGGGATACCAGGAAAACTCCCGGTGGGCCCAAGCAGTGTCGGACTGGGGGGGTCTTTGCCCACCGGGGGGAGGCTGTTTGGAGTGGGTCTGGGCTAGCGGGGGCCCACGAGGGCTGGTGATAAAGGCCCTCACCCCCTTCCCCAGCCGTAAATCCAGCTCTGCCCCTCTGCATCCCCTGCAGCCTCCCCCACCAGTGAGTACCAGTGCGCGTTAGGTGGGGGGGTGGAGTCTTCAGAGCGCAGCCTGTGTGGAGTGGTCTGGGCCAGTGGGGCCCTAAGGGCTGGGGCCCATCTGTTTTTTTCCCGGTGTCCCGGTGTCCCAGTCCGACCCTGGGCCCAAGTGTCAGTGGGCCCTTCTGCTTACCCATCTATTTGCCTTGTATGCCTATACAACAGCAATTTCTCCCATCTATATAAGAATAAAGAGAAGAAATGGAGGGAGAGACTAATGATAATATTTGAGGACAAGTGAATAGAGAAAGTGAATGACAAGAGAAGGAAAATTAGTTTGGAGAGTAGGCCCATGGCTAAAGGTTTTCTGGTGTGCCCCAGGCATCCTACACCAACACTGGCTAAAGGGCTCAGTTGCAGTATGCAAAAACATATTTTACCCAGTGTTCCAGCATCATTTTTGAAACCTGCAAAATCTTGTATGGTACAACTTACACATCATTCACCAATCCAGATGCAAACTGCATAAATTCACAATGCCCCAGTGCACACTGGGCAAAGACTTCAACCAAGATCACCAAACTAGGACAAAGATTAGATTTGTATTTTTTTGATAAATAAAAGGGCTGAGGTTATCGATTATAATCACTAGGGGTGGTGCCTTATCCATGGGCACCCTTTTGTTCCCCTTTAATTCAAAGATTTATTAGGCCTGCAAGTAAGCCAAAGAGTTTATTTTTCTCAGTGGGAAATACAAGTTAAGGCCTAGGTCTTAAAGCAACCTCAATTATCATTTAGTAAGTAATACAACATGTGGCCATGAAGCTGCACATAGAGATGTTGGCCAGACAGGGCATTAAGTTAGAGTCCCCATTCTCTCTCCACATCTTCCAGGAAAAGTCTTAAAGGCTCAGAGCTGTAAAATAACTGATCTTTTACTACCTTTCCAACTAAAGAAACACTTAGGCTCCCTGCCGAACCTAGGCCATTAGTGTGATTACTAGAGGTCGGGAAGTTCAAATGAAAATGTCAATTTTCATTTGTTAGAATGGGCCATTTGCACGAGCTGAGCAGCCTGATAAGAACCCAGGCTGGCGCCCATTGCTCCCCAAAGGCCTGCAAATCTCATTCAGTAGAAAGGTGCCAATAGCTGCGGGTGCCAATAAAATGATTAATGAAGAGGGTCAGCAGTGGACGGCTCCTGCATTGTACTCTAAGGCTCAGTGGCCTATTTTCAAGATATTAACAACTGCCTTTTTCCCTCTGAATGTTCACCATTGCTTTTTAGATTGCCATCGATTTATTGGCTAAACATTGCCATGAATCTTAGCGGTTAAATACCCACATGCGCTTGTGACATGGCCACGGTTAAAACGTGAATAAAATACTATTATGTGCTTGCGTGTCATGATATGGTTTACTTTACGGGTCTCTTTTCTTTATAGAGGTGTCAAATTAAATACTCTGTCCTTGCCATGATTTCTGATGCACACTGCAGATTACAGCGGATAAAGGGTGACGGATTATGTAGAGCCACTTAAAGTATACATCTAAAAAAGTTATAGTTAATTCATAAATAGCTGGAGCCGTTAATTAGGGTTTTTTTTGTTGCTACTCTTTTGTGTTATTCAGAGGGGAAGCAATTTTTTCTGCATCAATAATACTAATACTTTTTGAGTCAATATTTGTACGGTAGCCTTTGTTTATGTATCCCATATACAAGAATAGACCGGAATAGCTGTGAACTTCACCACCACCTACCTGTTGTTGAACTACAACTTTTGACATCTGGCAAGGAATGTGCCTTGGGCACAATCGGTGGGGAGCTGCAGAGGACTGCCATGCATACTACAATGGGTTCGGGAGAAGGTTGGTGTCAGGATTGATCGGCAGAGGTGTGTGAGTAAAGGTAGCCCATACATGGTCAGATTTAAGATGCTGAAATCGCTCCTTTAGATCAATACAGCAGCTTTTTGGCCTGTGCATGGAGCATTCCGATGGGCCTCCCCAATCGATATCTGGCCAGATATGTCCAGGACCACATCAGCTAGTTGATGTCCTTGTTGCATTGGCGCCCATTGCCCTCGTAGGGCCGAACAATCAAATTAGCCCAATATCATTCTGCCTTTAGTTGGCATATCGGGGAAAGATCTGCTCTTTTGATAACCTCCCAAAACGAGCGGATCTAAAAGTGTATGGCCACATGGGAGGGGGGGTTATTTACCGAAAATATCTCATAATTTTCTGAAAAATACTCACTACTGCACTCATTTTTTCCCCTTATTTATCAATACATTTTACTGAAAATTTCCTGTGTTTGAAAAAAACTAGATAAAATCAGGAAAAAAATCACGTCGTGCAAATCTTTAGGATTTGTTGCCGAAAGCTGCAATTTTTGCAAATTTGACGCCCGAAAACCATAGCTCTTCAGATTATTGCACTGAACCCAGCGCAGATCAGGATATCTTCGGGACTTCGACCATTGACTTATATACAACCTCGGCAGGTCTGAGTTGGAGTACTTTTTTATTTGGACTTTTAACACCCTCTGGGTTTAATAAATCCTGAAAAATTATATTTTTTTCCCATGAAAAATTGTGTTTTCCCCTTTAAAACACCAATGAGATAAATTCTGACGTTAATTAATAACCCCCTAAGTGGTTGAGCTGCAAACAGGGCAGTGGGCCAAATAGTATTGCCCTGGTCACTAAAACTACTCGACCTGTCTCTGTTCTAGATCAAGTTAGGATCAAGTTAACAAAATGAAGAAAACATAAGTATTTTTTTAAGAATCAGCTTCTATCTAAATGGAGTGGAAAACATAAAGGAAGGTGTTGAATATCTAAATTAACATGGAAGTTCAGCCTCCCATGTCTGCGTAATTGAAAAAGAAGCAAGTGATGTGAATAAAAGAAGCTGAGATCTAAAAGAAATAGAATGAAGATGATGGGGATTGGTGTATAAGTACTAGAAGGTAATGGAGAAGCAGAAACCGGCTATTTCATAGATGAAAATACTGTATCTATAGGGATGGCATCTCTGAATATCTGAAACAACCATCAACATAAACTGCCAGTTAATCAAAATAATTGTTATGAGGTATACATGTTTATATAAACCATTAGTGTCCACTGGTTCACTGGGGATCCTGGGAGATTTCTCATTTGAATTGTTTATTTACAGAGAATATTTTCATATCAGTCCCTAACCTATTGAAGCTTTCAGTCTAGCACACATACACACCAGGGACAATTTCATTGGACACCAATTAACCTTTTAATGTGTTTTGGACTGTGGGAGGAAACTTGTAGACGAAAAAGTAAACACATGGGAAAATGTAAGAGCAGCATCAACCCTTAAAATCACCATAGACATTAAGTGGGACAGTCACTAAAAATCGTAGTTGAGCTGGCGTCCGCTTTGCCGCGCTTCGCCAGGCGTATTTTCGCGAGCGCTCCGCAAATTCACTAAAATCCGAAGTTGCGCTCAGGGGTAGCTTAAGGTTGCGAAGTTGCGCTAGCGTTAATTCGCCTACTACGCTAGTGCCAAATTCAATTTTCAATGGAAGTATTAGTAGCAGCACTACACAAGCCTGGGAAACCTTCAAAACATCAAATAAATTTTTTATTTTGCCCTACAAATGTGCCCACTGTATAGTTAAGTTGCCATGAGTTAGGAAATGTAGGGGGGAAGGAGGGTAGCCCCAAAAAAATTCGATCTTTTTCAACCTATCACCCATAAAAAATGAAAAAACGCCAGCGTTTTTTGGGACTTAGAAAATGTTTTAACTTTTTTTGAAGCAATCCCTATCTACTCTATTGCACTTCACCTGGTCTGAGGTGGCGAAGGAAGTCTGTCGTAAAAGGTAGCGTTCAGAATCATTTGCGCGTTAGTGAATTTGCGTAGTTACGTCCGTTGCGCAAATTCGCCAGGCGTAAGAGTGCGAAGTAACACTGGCGAATTCACGCTAGCGTTAGGCGCTTCGGCATTTAGTGAATTTGCCCCTCAAAACATTGTGATGGTTAGTGGGCACCGAACGATCTATCATCTAAGCAGGCGGCTACCCACAGTTTCCCTGGCTTCAACTAGACGATATTGCTTGAATGGACAAATCGTACATTTAAACGATTGTTTCCAGATAAGCTTGGTTTTACCATAACAAAAAAATCTTTTAACATTTAATTTTAAAATGTTAACATCTATGGCCACCTTAAAGCTGGCCATACACATACATCTTCTTTACTCCCTGCTGTCTATCCAAATGATCGGACAATATAAATTTGGTCAAATTGTGTTTGTGGCCTTTAATACAATATTGTGATTATTTATTTGAATTTATCTCATTATTTTCTGAAATATACTCCAACCAAATACAAACAGGTTATTTCCATTTATTTATCAATACATTTACCCGAAAAGTTCCAGTTTGGCGAAAAAACTTGAAAAAATCGTACAAAAACTCGAATTGTACAATTTTTTCAGATTTTCTGCCCAAAAAATCAGTTTTTTTCAGATTTTTGCCCAAGAACCACGAAATCTTCGGATTATTGCATGAAAGCCAATGGGACTTCTCACATTGCTTTATATTCAACCTCGGCAGGTCTGAGATACAGGATTTTTGGATTCTGACTTTTTCCATCCTCGGGTATAATAAATCCCAAAAAATGTGAGGTTTTTTTTTCACTAAAAATTCAGATTTTATAATCAGAAAACTTGAAGAGTTTTTGGCATTCGGACTTTAATAAATAACCCCCTATCTGTGCAACGTCCCCCAGGGCCAGTCAGGTCCACTTTTGGACAGTGCAAGGCTACTTTGACTGTGAGACCAAAGAGCAACATATTCAACATATTGTGTATGAAGGCCAATTTTGTTTCCTACATATTACATACATATGTAATATTTTTAAACCACCACAGAACTAAAGGAGCCCAACTGATTTCATAAGAAAAGCCTGAATGAATTGTGATGAGTGGTCTCAAGATTTTACGGCGAGGGCAAAAGTGCACCAAAGCAAAAGACTCAGTAAAAGAGTGTTGGGTGACAAGACATCTAATCCAGGCTTCGGAGGTAAACTGTCCTCATGAATATCCTACAAGTGCTCTTTAGAACGTCAACATGCATCCTAGTAAATAATGCACAGCTAACGGCCTGGCCTGAACAGATGGTGTTGCTAGTGTAACGCAAGACAGTTGTTAAAGTGGAGGATTTAAATACAAAAGTTTGAAGCCCAACACTCTACTCCAGTTCTTCTGAGCCGAGGGGCAGTAAAGTGATCTGACACTTGGTATTCATTCTGGTTACTGTGGGATTTTGTGGGATATTTATATTTAGATGCAGGCTGGATATTACACTATACATATAGGCTACTCACCACCTCAGGCAACCAGTGAGTAGGATCATTATTGGGAAGCAAAGAATTCCACTATAAGGAGCTTGTCACCCTTAAAGTCCCTAATCCTGACCATAATTATGCTGATTCATTCAGAACAATGAAGTCTACAGTGTTTCATATATTTAATCCACAAAGTGTCGTACACACACTGCAAAAAGCATTACTGGCACATTCCACGCATCATACACTTAAGGCAGTGATAAATGGTTTATTAGAGGCCTGTGATTTTCTGTAAGGTCACTGTAAACCAGAAGAGAATCCCAGGTTCCAGTCCAGTCCATGGTTTTGTACACTACTATTCTTATATCTAAATGGATGTGATGCCCTTTGCTATGCTAATGAATAAATACATTAGATCAGTGATCCCCAACCAGAGGCTTGTGAGCAACATATTGCTCACTGACCCCTTGAATGTTGCTCCCAGTGGAATCAAAACAGGGGCTTATGTTTGAATTCCAAGCAAGTTTTTGTTGCATGAAAACCATGTGAACTGCCAAACAGAACCACCTGTAGGCTGCCAGTCCACATAGGGGATATTAAATAGCCAATCACAGCACTGATTTGGCACCCTCCAGGAAAATTTTTCTTGCTTGTGTTGCTCATCAATTATTTTTTCATTTGAATATGGCTCATGGATAAAAAAAGGTTGGGGACCCCAGCATTAGATGGTCCTCCTACATATAAAGTTCCTCTTCTCCAGTGGAAACAAGCCTAGCTTGGCTATGGTAATCTTCAAAACTGATGTCCACCATTGCCTTTATCAATGTCTCCCTTAACTGGATTCAACAATCTCATTCAATATCATTTTTATGTAATGCAGACAAAAATATGTAATACTCTAGAACAGGGGTCCCCAATATTTTCCACCTGTGAAAAACATTAACATTCAGATGTAAAAGGAGTGAGGAAGGGAGCAACGCAAGCATGAAAAATGTTCCTGGTGGTGCCAAATAGGGGCTTTGATTGGCTGTATGGTAGACCCTACGTGAACAGGCAGCCTACAGGAGGCTCTGTTTGGCATAACACATAGTTTTATGCAATTAAAACTTGCCTCCAAGCCTGGAATTCAAAAATAAGCACCTACTTTGAGGCCACTGGGAGCAAAATCCAAGGGGCTGGTGAGTAACATTTCTCTCACAAGTCACAGTTGGGGATCACTGCTCTAGAAGATTAGGAAATTGCTTGTAGAGCCCACCCTCTGCACCCATTGACCTTGAGACTGGTTTAAGAGCAATGCATGCAGGGTACCAGAGATGCAGGAAAAACCATATCACCAGCAGAAATTGCTGTTTGAAATTTGATTTTTTTTTTACATTTTTTTTATTTCTAGTGCATGTACATAACATCCTAATATAGGGTGAATTATTTTAAAACGGCAAGAAGTAAAAATTGGTAACTCATCAAAGAGAGAAGACAAGTTCAATGGAGTTGTCACCGAAAAATCAATTGTTAAACCACAAGGCCCGTTTGAAGTGATTTTTTTCATGGTTGAGCATCTGATAAAAAATTATTGTAAATTTTAAAAGGAACTGGTGCTTTGTAACACTTTATTTTCCAAGACACACAAGGACACACACTTGTGTCAAGTCCAGAGGCTGGCGAATTTGCGAAATGGACGTAAACTACCCAAATTCACTAAGATGTGGATTTTACTGAAGGTTACCTCTTGCGCCAGACTTGCCTTCACCACCTCAGACCAGGTGAAGAGCAATAGAGTAGATAGGAATTCCTCAAAAAATAGTTGAAAATTTCCCACAAATTCCCAAAAAACGCTAGCGTCTTTTCCTTTTTTCAGGGTGATAGGCTACAAAAGAGTGTAAATCTTTTTGGGTAACTGGCTTCCCCCCTACATTTTCTAACATATGGCACATAAACGATACACTGGGCTAATTTTTAGTGCAATATAACAACTTCATTTTATTTTATTAAGGTTTCCCTGGCTTGTGTATTGTAATGTATTTGCTGCAACATATACGTCCATTGAACTTTAACTTCTTGCCGTATGCAAATTAGGCAACGCTAGCGCAACTTTGCCAGTGTTCAGCGCCCTGGACGCAACTTCGGATTTTAGTGAATTAGTGTTGTCCTGGCGAAGTGTTACGCTGTGAGCAAAGCCGTCGATAGCGAATTTTCTGAGATTAGTGAATTTGCCCCATGGTGAGGGGCACATGAAAACGTCTTCACCTAAATGACTTTAGCAGTGTGCAATAGAACTCCAACCCCAAGTTCTTTTGTTTATTCTAAAACAATATCCTATACCCAGTGTAGGACTGGCCCACCGGAATACCAGGAAAGCTCCCGGTGGGTCCTAGTGTCAGTGGGCCCACTTGTTTCTAACCATTTAGTCTATTTCATGGTCATTCCCTATTTATGTATGGGGAAAAAAGTGTAATAATGCAAGAACATAATAAGTAGATAGAAAATACTAGGAGAATAAAGAGGTTGATTGAGGAGAGGAGGAATAATATTTTGGAAAGTGGGCCCACAGTCTAAGGTTTTCTGGTGGGCCCACGGTCTAAGGTTTTCCAGTGGGCCAGTGGTCTAAGGTTTCCTATTGGGGCCTGTGGTCTAAAGTTTTCTGGTGGGGTCCGCAGTCTAAGGTTTTCTGGTGGGCCCGCTGTCTTAGGTTGCCTGGTGGGTCCACAGTCTAAGGTTTTCTGGTGGGCCATGGTCTAAGCTTTTCTGGTGGGCCCACGGTCTAAGCTTTTCTGGTGGGCCCCTGGCATCCCAGTCAGACACTGCCTATCCCATAAAAGAAGAAAATCTTTAAACCAATCTGTAGTTGGGAATATGTTTGGCATATAGCACTTGCTTTGCTCTAAAACCCTCAGCCTCAGCCTCCACAGTTTTCGATGTATACATTAAACTAGGCCTTTTTCACCAGGATTCTTTTTGCTTTGCATATGAATGAGGAAGGTATCTCCTATCTTGAAGATAAGCTTTAATGAAACAGAGACATGTATTTTCCGATAACTGTTCCATTTGAATACCCAGTGCTCAGGTTTGCAGGGATTTGCTTTATGCACAATAATACTTTCCTTGGCCTGTGCTGTTATATGTGCCACTTATCCTGGCAGGCTTAACCACAAATCAAATTGACAGACCAATCACACAATCTGGAGAGCTTTGCACAAAAACATCCGAACTACTAAGTCTCCACCCCTCCCCCACCCCAAAACGCATTTTTAAAGATTAAATATTCTTAAAATGTGCTTGTTTGTTTCCATTTCATTCCTAATGTGAAAGGTCCTTGTTCTTATAGGGGTGAATTTGGGTAATATCTGCTCAATTTCTTCTACATATAGGATGCCAGAATTTCTTTTTATTCCTGTACTCTGCTTTGTTCTCGTGTGTAACAGGCAGCCGCATCCTAATAGTCTTCCCAAAGGCATGATGAATGTATAAGGCGAATATTGATCCCCGGAGTGATTGATTACAGGCCCAGTTTGACAGATGAGCCGACCACAACAACTGCCAATAAGGGGGCACGAGTTTTACGGTTCTCTCAGTCAACAGACTAATACTATCTGACCCGCTGGCACTCAGGGTAACTCCCTAATCCCAGCTCCTGGAAAGGACCCTTTCAAAACCTGAACAAATAATTAATCACCAAGTTAAACGACTCAGACACAGAGAAATGAAAGATGGGGAAATATGATGGATTATGGCTTGAAAGGAGCCGACTCTTCTCAAGCTAAATTGATCCCCAGGAAATGTTTTTGTCTTCTGTGAAAAATGGACAAATATTCAGTTGTGTAAAATCCAACAAATCATTTTACTTTCCTCCCTTTTTCCGTTCACCCTAACATAATTTTCCCGAATTTTTGTTTATCTAATAAAAAGTTGCATTTCCTATATTCATAACTGCACAAAACCACAATTTTTCCATAATCTTTAAATATCCTGGTTTCATCGTTAAAATATTAATTCCCCTTGTACATGCTTTTAAAGGAGAACTAAACCCCCCAATAAGAAAAGCCCCATTTACTACCCTAGATAGTCCCCCCTATAAAACCCTAAATGCATAGAGCATTATTCCAGTCCCTGGACAGCATGTCCACTTATTTATGCAGAGTAAATGCAGCAGAGCTCATGGGCATCATCTTCTGGATCTTCAGTCTTCTTTGGATCCTCTTCTTTCCCTTCGGCAATTCACTGAACTTTTCAGTTGGTATGATACCGAACTGCTCCAACTGCACATGCATGAAATACAGCGTTCCCTTACAGAAGAAGACTGAAGACCCAGAAGATGGTGCCCATGAGCTCCACATCGCTACTCTGCATAAATAAGTGAGCATGCTGTCCAGGGACTGGAATAATGCACTATGCGTTTCGGAAACAGGGAAGGGGGGACCATCTAGGGTTGTAGATGGGGGTTTTCTTATTGGGTGGGTTAGTTCTCCTTTAAAAATGTAGACAATGATAAAACCTTGGCAAGTGTAGAGTAGCACTGGATGAAGTAATATTGAGGTGACATAACAATCAAATTATCTCCAGTATTACCCCATTGCAGACTCCTTTTATGGGACTTGCAGCGCTTTGCACCGTGTTTCCATATTGGGTCTACATATACGACACCTATACGTCACTGATAAAAAAAGGTTTGTGTTTATTCATTAAGCTGACAGCGAATGACGTCACAATAAGTTCTGTCCACTGACCCATCTTACTGTTTATTTGCCGTTTATGAATGTTTTCCTGATATGAAGCATTCTCTCTAGACCAATAATTCTCTTTCCTATAGCCTCAGACATTAAATACTCAACCCATAGATGACCTTCCCATCCACTGCTTTGGGCCCCACAGAGGAGCCCACGGTTTGGGAACCACATCCCTAGACTGTAGTAGGACAGTGCAGTCCAATTTTTTACCGCAAAGCGTGATGTGTGTAGAGATGGTCTCTGCCAAGACAAGCACCATTAATGAATATACTAGATTTATGGAAAATGCGGACACTGAATTAATTGGATAAAATTGTTCTACGGGTTTGAGAGTGAGGGGGTTTTGAAACCATTGAACAACATTATGGGGGTTATGTATTAAAGTCTAAATGCCAAAAACTCAAAAAAAAAATTGTTTTTTACTATAAAATCCGAATTTTTATTGGAAAAAAAAAACCTTGAATTTTTTGATTTATTATATGCTGCAAAAAGTCAGAATCCGAAAATACTCCATCTTCAACCTGTCACGGTCCGATTTGCAATTTGATTTGCGTTGGGTTTTATACAAAAAATTTGGACTTTTCGGATTTCTAATCTAAAAATTTCGGCTTTTTCGCGCGACCATCCGAAAAAGTTTCGGTTTTAGTTCGACAATCGGAAAAAGTCGAGGTTTTTTCTGATCCAATTTTTTTTCTGTTTTTAAGGGGTAAATCGTGGATTCTAGTTTGGTCTGACTTTATTTGAAACTTCAGAAAAATTCAGATTCTGATAAACAACCCCCTATATATTATATATATATTTATAAAAAAAACACCTGCCACATTCAACAACCTGTGTGGGAAAATGCAAGCTCAGGTGGAGGGCTATAAATCTTACCAAGCTACTGACAAATCAAAGCCAACAGCCAGGTACAAATAAAAACACATCCCACTTGCTAATCCTCCCAATCTGCCACTTATTGAAATCCGGCAGTTGGGATAAACTGAGGGCAGATCAATAATTTTCTGTCTCAAGCAATCAAGAACTCCGGTAAGCAGGCGCCAGGTATACACAAGTGCCGGTCAGCATTGTTGCTGGCAGATAACACCATAAAGGTTGAAAAGAATTTGTATCAGCAGAAGCCGTTAAGCACAGATGTATTTTTTCCGATACCAAATAGCGTGGGAGCTTCCAATGCAGCCAGTGGCATGCAAGTGTATCCATTAAATCCACATCCATTGGATGTTTTACTATTCGGTTGTCCCGGCAAACCCCTTTGCATACCACCCAACTGTCCCATTTTCAAAGGGACAGTGCCTCTTTTGGCAGCTCAACCCACAGACGCTCAACAAAAAATAACTTTTTGAAAAGCTTTTTAAGCTTTTTGAAAAGTAAACATAATTTAAAGCAACTTTGCAATATACATCAATTAAAAAATATGCAGACTTTTTATGATATTTAATGGCTTGGAACAGTTCCCTAAGCCTAGCCTCTTGCTCTCCTGCTGATCTGTCTGACTACTTTGCTAAACTGGCTGACTACCGTAACTTTGTATCAGCAACCATCTGTCCTCAGCCTGCATCCTGAAAACCCTGCAATTCCCTGCACACTTGATTTCAATAAGAAAAGGAACATCAGTGTGCAATGCATTGTGGGTTATGTAGTTCCTGCATGCTGTCTGTAAGCTCTGGAGAAGTTGTTACAATTTGTAACATCAGTGTTTAGTCCCTCCTTCCCTGCCAGGATTTCAAATGAGGCAGAAAGAGAAGAACTGTTAAACAGCTGGATTTCTGCTTAGAACATGGCATGCATTCAAGAAACGGGTAACTGTGATGGGTATATTAGTGGTTTCTGTGTTATGTGGGCCTCTTTATCTAATTTTGGTTTGGAACCCGGAGTTCCCCTTTAAGGAACATCTGTATTTTGTCCGTTACTACAAATCCCTTTTTTGTTGAGATCAGCATGGCCCAGCACCTAGCAGAATGACCAGTGATAAATGTATTATACTGAGAATAAATGCTTTAAATCTGCCATTTATCCCATTCTTCAATATTAGTACACTAAATAGTGTTTGTGCTGTAGGGATGTGCAAAACCCCATCGGACCTGCGGGTCGAGGCAGATTTAGACAGAGTTGGGCTTCCCCAGGCAACCTGGCCCCATCGCCCCCCCCCCAACCGCGTGCGAGTGCAGACGTTCATGCACATATTCGATTAGATCACAGGGGGGTTGGGCAGGAATGCCGTGTCCACTTGGAGTGGAGGGACAAGTGTCTGGACTTGGAGTAGGCAGGCAGATAGAGACGATATATGCCTAAGGCCCCTACAGCATTGCCCCCTAGGCACGTGCCTCTTCTGCCTACCTCTAGTTCCGACCCTGGGTTTGATTACCAGATTGTCGGGTTGCATACGGGTTCGGGTTGAGCTCTTCCTTCTGCTCTCTGCCTGCAACCTTACTGTGCCAGCTTCGGCCCCCAGCAGCCTCTAGTTAAAGGTCCAAAGCAAATAATTCTGGCTCATCTCATTGTACAACACTACCATACCGGGTCTGAGCTATAGAAGCCAGTAGAGAAGAAGCTATAGAAGCCAGTAGAGGCCCTAGCGCCGTCTTGTCCTCTCAGTTGCACCTGATGGCACATGCTTCTGTAGTTCATCCCTAGTTCCAGCTCTAAAGTCAACCCACCTGAGCAACTAGTGGTCTTCTTCTGTCTCTATTCCTGCCCAACAGGCCAGCCTGCTGGCCAGACATTTCCATCCTTCAGTTTGGTCATCTACATGCTTGACAAACAGCTGCAATGCACTAAAAACTAAGCATGTGCGCCCTACGTTTGGTGTTTTCTCTGTTGCTGCATAAGCTTTGATATAGTCCAACAGTTCTTTTGCTGTCACTGACCGTATTTTAAAAAATCCTCCCAACTGTGGGGCTAGATCAAGGTAGGAGACTTAAGTCTTCATTTGATTCATTTCAAGGCGTACTACTATTTCAACTGTCTGAGCAGCAGAACCATGCCAGATGACTGTCAAATGATTTTCATGAAAGATGGTTCCTGCGAGACCTGGAGGCAGACAGTTAACAAAGCCTGATGTTATGACAGAAGGACGAGTTCAGGTTTACTACAGTTTGTACACATCCCAAGGCCAGACTCTTATTAACCTGATTTATACCTTGTCCATCCTAGTTGGAAGGCTATTTATCTGTCCATCCGTTTGAAGAACAGGCCGGAAATTAAAAAATATAAACATCAGTTTAGGATTCTGTCCTCTGCTCACAGGCCAAGGTGAAGTTCTAGTGTCAGGAAGCAGCTTAGGGAAAATGAAATTCTACAGCTCCTAAATTAATTTTCAGGCAGTAAAATCGCCCTCCTAGACATCAAGCAGTTGTACATGGTTGTAATGATGTCATACTGAGATGTCTCTATGTAGGTGTGAAGGCCGTAAATATCCCTCACAAAGCCACTGCTTTTCCTTTAGGCCTCCAGTTGAACATCCTTGGTCAAAGTCATTTACCACCACTTCAGCCAGTAAAATACTGTTATAATGGGTTCCCCTTTAGTTTGGTCTGATCACACATCAACATACTTCACAGCAACCTGAGCTACAACACAAGGCCTACCCCAAGATCATTTAAAAACAACCCAAGGGCTACTATATTTTCTTTTTTTATTTACATTTGTCTACTTGATGTTTTCAGAGTCATTTTATTATTTCCCTGTACTAAGCACAATTCAGCAGGAACAGCCCCCCTTTCTCTGCAATTTCATGTGCTGCCAGTAGAGGGTATTTTGTTGTATTGGATATGCTGTACAAAGAGTTGCATTAGGTAAAACACCAGGCTGTAATATTACACTAATTCAGGGAATCCTGGGTAATATTCCCGTGTCACAGCTATTGTGATTGTTGTTCTGGTTATTTAGCAGATTTAAAGATAAAATAAGATATGTGTTGGGAGGGAGCTACAACATGAAGCTGACCACTGCTCCTGTAATAAATAATTAAATAAAACTATATAACATAATTAATATAATTATATATAATATAATTAAATAAAACTATAAAAAAAAGGGAAAATTATGCTTACCGCTAATTTTTAAAAAGTAGCTGTGGCTAGCTCCATGTTGTAGCTGCCTCCCTTTCCAACTATAGTCAGGTGATCCCACTGGTGGCCAATAAAAGGGCAACCAAGTTTGGGAGTTTTACTTTGAAAGCTGTTGTGAGTAAAACTTAGTCCCTTTGTAAAATGTATAATGAAGCAATAAAATTCTTAATGAATCAGATGAAGGTTGAGTGATAGATTGATAGATAGATAGGGATGGATGGATGGAGAGAGAGAGAGATATGGACAGACAGACAGAGAGATAGGCAGAGAGGACAGATAGATAGTGATAGATGGATAGATAGACATCTTTTCAACTGAATGAGAGAATTAGATGCAGCTACATATACAGTATATACTGACTAATAGAAAAGGTAGAATTCAGAGACAATCACAATATTAATTTGTTTTACACTTGTGCTCCATAGAGCAGTAAAAAAACAAAAACAGCTTTATTTTGAGATAGAATGCATGTAAAATATTAATTTTGTTAGGCAAAACCCAAACAGTTCATTGCGTCCATCAATAAAATCCTCCCTTGGAACATATAATCCCTAATATGCGGTTTGAATGTGTGTTGTAGTTACACGATGATCAAGGAGATCCTGCTGGAGGATGAAAAGGAAATCGCCCTAAATGAAAAGCACATAATCCATTATTTGTGTCCTTTGTTTGATGCATGTGGCTAAATCCAGGGCTAACAGATTTCTCTTAACTCCAGCGACCTCATTAATGATCCTGATGTGCACCATGATGCCTACTAATCACAGATATAGTTACTGTTTTGCTGTAAAGAAGTGATTTATACCCCTTTCCCCTGACAGAGGCATTCTTATGATCAAGATTTCACTACACAGCAAAGACACAAACCAACAGACTTCCCTAATGGCACCATATAACTTTATTATTGGATGAGAGTATAGAGTTGAACCAGTCAAAATAACTAATGGACTTAAGGCTGACTTAATTGTCTATTTTCAATATAACTTGACTACACATGGCCTAATCAGGATGACCTATGGCCAATGAAGTGGTGGTTTTGGGCCAGTGCAACACTCTTTTAGTAGGAGGACTAAAGGCCCGAGGCCCACCCCAACAGCAACCACAACATGTTCTTATCTTATCCTTGGGCGGTCATTTATTTATATACTTAAACTGATCCTGGTGACATCAAAGAGGGGCAAACATGGGTAAATAATGATTGATGATGTTGGGTTGGTAGGGTCTGAAAAGCGTAAGACTGGGGTCTTATTTACCTTATATTAAAAGGATTCTCCCATGATTTTTATTTCTAAATGACACTGTTTATACTGCAAATAATTCACTCATGTAAGATTTAATTCCTAATCCAGTGTATTTGTTTTTAGTTGTAATATTGGTGTATAGGCACCATCTTGGGTCATTTGCCTGCTCATGTGCTTTCAGAAAGAGCCATTGCTGCATTATGGAACTGCTTTCTGACAGGCTATTGTTTCTCCTACTCAATGTAACTGAAGGAGTCACAGTGGGACATGGATTTTTACTATTGAGTGCTGTTCTTATATCTGAACTAAAAAGAAGAAAGAAAAAATACCGGCACTCAGGACTCCATGCAAGCGGGCCAGGCCAAGTTTCGGGGGCACGCAAATGTTACATATCAATAAACACGCAGGGCCTGGCCTGCTTGCATGGAGTCCTGAGTGCGGTATTTCTTATTTTTAGTTCACGTTCATTGGAGGGTGCGGACCCTTCTTACCGGACCTATATTTTTCGAGAGGCCAGGGTGTGCTGGTGGTTTTCCTTTTGAAATGTTCTTATATCTACTTGGGAGCTGTTATTTGGTTACCTTCCCATTGTTCTGCTGATGGGCTGCTGGGAGGGAAGGGAGGGGGTAGGGTAGATATCACTCCAACTTGTAGTGCAGCAGTAACGAATGACTAAAGTTTATCAGAGCACAAATCACGTGACTGGGGACACCTGGGAAACTAAAACTATGTCTGATTTCAAAAATAAATAATAAAATATCCGTTTGAAAAAACTGATTTAAGTGTAAAAGTCTGCTGGAGCAGCACTGTTAACTGATGGTTTTTGAAAAAACATGTTTTCCAATGACATTACCCCTTTAAAACGAAGTCAATGAAGGCTGCTATTTTAAATGGAGTACAGGGCGGCTGTGGTGTAACTACTACAGAGACCCATTGAGAGGGAACTGGTTCAAAGTGCTGATATAGTCCCTATTTATTGGGATATTCAGGCAGGTATTGTTCAGGCAGGCTGAGAAGAGGGCCTTACATTTGGGCCGGTTAGTTTGTTTCAAGACAATTGGCTTTGGCCGGTCCAGTCCATATATATATCATTTGCACAGAAACAGTGGTAAAAATTAGTTTTCTTTTATCATACAGAGCTACCCGTGTCCTTATGGGTTGGGTGCGTTCCTCCATGTTGCATAGTTTTTTTATGAATTGTTCTTGTTACACGGCACTGGTATTTATTTGCCTCATCTGTTCTCGCGGTCATCAGTGGGTTTGGAATATTCATATTTTATGTTTAGTCCCGGCGTGTGTCTTTCCATTCTCTGAAGCACTTGTTCTTTATGGGCATAGTTCGCTGTATGATACAGCTTTGTAAGGCTTCTAATACCATTTCTGGCAGGCTGGGATTTTTCTCAAAGAGTATAAATATTAGCTGTTGCCCTGATACAGCAGATGCTGACCCTGTTCATCCTTTCGTCCCCAGTGACGGCAACTATCGATTTTTGAACCGGACTCTTTGGACAGATTAACACAGTGATAAACAGCTCGTGATTGATTTGCTCTTAATTGACAATTTGGTGAACCGGTTTTAAAATCCCAAGTTTTGTTCTGGGCACTAAGTATTTATGGATAATTTATAGCCAACCTGGCGTAACATCTCTTTAGTCCCAACTGTCAAGACATTAAACTGACGGACCTCAGACTGCTTGGGGAGAAGAAAGGTTTGTCTTTTTGGCAAGCAGGGCCCAAGGCTGACAACAGATGGCAGTGTAGCCATTTGTATTCTTTAACACAAGGCCCTGGCCGGATCATTTTGTCATGTTTAACAGTTAACATTTTTTAATTTTAATTCTGGCTTGTGGATGGTCCAAACGGCATCGGCATCAAAATTGAAATCCATTCTCAAAGGTAAAGTATTTTTCTTGAATTTGTTATGCATGTTTTTTTAAATAAAAACAACAGATACATTACTATTCTGACTATGAATAAATCAATATACAATAAAAAACAACACAAAGATGAAGAAGAAGAAAAAGAATTGGTTGGGATAGGGGTGTGGGGGGAAAGAAGTAAAGTGAGTGACATTGGGGCTCATTTGGGAACACAAAGGCAAGTGCAAAGTGATAGAATGTACACTAAATTGCTTGTGCATAGGGGATATTTGTGTGTGCCTTACAATTTGCCCCAACCACTGGTGGGACTGGCCCACCGGGATACCAGGAAAACTCTCAGTGGTTCCTCTTGCTTCTAACTATCTGGCCTATTTCATTGTAAGGCCCAAATGCCTTACTACACCCATACTACATCTAAACAAGTAGCATAACATTCCCCATATGTTGGGTTTTTATGCTGCCATTGGTGTCAGTTCTCATCTTTGCAGAAAATGCTGCTTTCTGGGTGCTTTTCTGCTTTCATACCCTGCTCAAATCCATTTGTTTTTACTTTTCCTCTGCAGCTGCTCTTACGGTAAATCCACTGCAACTTGATTCTGGATTCGAGATGGCAGTTTGCTTATCTGCACATGTAATGCAAGACACCTACAGGCCTTTAAATGCTTTATACTCTCCCCCTGCCCCGTCAGAACATGTAAAATGAGAGGCCAGTGGGGTGGAGAGATTCACAAGCCACAGACCTGTCAGTAAGAGCCAGATTGCCAACAGGACGTCTAAGCCTTTATAATAAAAGCCACCATATTTGGGATATAAAACAGGTTATAGGGTAGAACATTTGATATGAAGCATGACAAAAGTGTTGTAAAGGTGATACCTTTATTGGCTAACTAAGATGATAATCACAGCAAGCTTTCAGAACATTGTAGTTCCTTCTTCAAAGCTGATTACAAAGAAGCAATGTTGGCACTGACATATATACAGCATTTTGTTTACAAAAAAAACTGAGGGACAAAAGGAGAAACAACACATAAGCATGATTTGTATTGCAAGCTGGGGCAGACTTACAGGGAGGTGGGTTATGCAAAGTTGTCCAGACCAGGCATGAATTAGAAGAAGATAACAGATTCCTGTAGTAGTTTGTTGTCTCTACAGATTTGTTTTTTAAAAATGTATGCATCTGTTTCTAGTCTTGGTAATTAGCCATAAATCCATGGCCTAAATTCAGTCCTGTCTCCAGACTCCTAAAGGTTAGCATACGTTTGTATTCCCACACTTTGCATTCATTTTCTGTTTTGAAATTGCCCTTGAATTTCCCAGAAATTTGGAAAATCATCCAGACTGTGGTTGGGGCTATTAAAATGTTTACCTATTGGTGTGTCCAATTTTTTATTGTTTATTGTGAACCGGTGGTGATTTCTCCTTTTTCTGAAGCTTTGTCCAGTTTCTCCAATGTTGTCCACATTGCTGGATGAGCAAGTGTAGTGGCCGTGTACATAGTATTCCTCTATTGTACTAGGAACTGGTACTCTGTCTTAGGGATGTAGCGAACGTCGGAAAAAAAGTTCGCGAACATATTCGCGAACTTGCACAAAAACGCGAGCGGTTCGCGAACGGTTCGCGAACCCCATAGACTTCAATGGGAAGGCGAACTTTAACATCTAGAAAAGACATTTCTGGCCAGAAAAAATGATTTTAAAGTTGTTTAAAGGGTGCAACGACCTGGACAGTGGCATGCCAGAGGGGGATCAAGGGCAAAAATGTATCTGAAAAATCTGCCTGTGTGTGCTTGGAAGAGATAGTGTAGGGGGAGAGCTGTTAGTGATTTCAGGGACAGATGATAGTAAGTTTGCTGGCTAGTAATCTGCTTGATACTGCTCTGTATTGGAGGGACAGAAGTCTGCAGGGATTTGAGGGACATTTTAGCTTAGGTAGCTTTGCTGGCTAGTAATCTACTGTTCTCTTTAAACAACTGCCATACGTTGACCTTGTAGGCATTGTTTGCCCAGTTTTTTTGGACGCAGCCACTGAAGCACAGTTGCCAGAAAAAATATGCCATATAAATGCTGAAAATAGTCATTTTTCGCCATACGTTGACCTTGTAGACATTGTTTGCCCAGTTTTTTTGGACGCAGCCACTGAAGCACAGTTGCCAGAAAAAATATGCCATATAAATGCTGAAAATAGTAATTTTTCGCCATACGTTGACCTTGTAGACATTGTTTGCCCAGTTTTTTTGGTTGCAGCCACTGAAGCACAGTTGCCAGAAAAAATATGCCACATAAATGCTGAAAATAGTCATTTTTTGCCATATACGTTGAGTCAACGTATGGCAAAAAATGACTATTTTCAGCATTTATATGGCATATTTTTTCTGGCCTCTGTGCTTCAGTGGCTGTGGCCAAAAAAACTGGGCAAATAATGCCTACAAGGCCAACGTATACACTACTACAGCGGTGGATACGGATTACGTAAAATATATGAATGCTGCTTGAAAAAAGTGACTCCGGTGTTTTTTCTGGAGACGGTAATATTATGGATATTTAGACAGAATGGGAACAAGGTCACACAGCTCGATGGCGGGTTGAAGAAAACAGTGTGCAAATAATGCCTACAAGGTCAACGTATACACTACTACAGCGGTGGATACGGATTACGTAAAATATATGAATGCTGCTTGAAAAAAAGTAACTCAAGTGGTTTTTCTAGAGACGATAATATTATCAATATTTAGACAAAATGTGAACAAGCTCACACAGCTCGATGGCGGGTTGAAGAAAACACTGTGCAAATAATGCCTACAAGGCCAACGTATACACTACTACAGCGGTGGATACGGATTACGTAAAATATATGAATGCTGCTTGAAAAAAGTGACTCCGGTGTTTTTTCTGGAGACGGTAATATTATGGATATTTAGACAGAATGGGAACAAGGTCACACAGCTCGATGGCGGGTTGAAGAAAACACTGTGCAAATAATGCCTACAAGGCCAACGTATACACTACTACAGCGGTGGATACGGATTACGTAAAATATATGAATGCTGCTTGAAAAAAGTGACTCCGGTGTTTTTTCTGGAGACGGTAATATTATGGATATTTAGACAGAATGGGAACAAGGTCACACAGCTCGATGGCGGGTTGAAGAAAACAGTGTGCAAATAATGCCTACAAGGTCAACGTATACACTACTACAGCGGTGGATACGGATTACGTAAAATATATGAATGCTGCTTGAAAAAAAGTAACTCAAGTGGTTTTTCTAGAGACGATAATATTATCAATATTTAGACAAAATGTGAACAAGGTCACACAGCTCGATGGCGGGTTGAAGAAAACAGTGTGCAAATAATGCCTACAAGGTCAACGTATACACTACTACAGCGGTGGATACGGATTACGTAAAATATATGAATGCTGCTTGAAAAAAAGTAACTCAAGTGGTTTTTCTAGAGACGATAATATTATCAATATTTAGACAAAATGTGAACAAGCTCACACAGCTCGATGGCGGGTTGAAGAAAACACTGTGCAAATAATGCCTACAAGGCCAACGTATACACTACTACAGCGGTGGATACGGATTACGTAAAATATATGAATGCTGCTTGAAAAAAGTGACTCCGGTGTTTTTTCTGGAGACGGTAATATTATGGATATTTAGACAGAATGGGAACAAGGTCACACAGCTCGATGGCGGGTTGAAGAAAACAGTGTGCAAATAATGCCTACAAGGCCAACGTATACACTACTACAGCGGTGGATACGGATTACGTAAAATATATGAATGCTGCTTGAAAAAAGTGACTCCGGTGTTTTTTCTGGAGACGGTAATATTATGGATATTTAGACAGAATGGGAACAAGGTCACACAGCTCGATGGCGGGTTGAAGAAAACAGTGTGCAAATAATGCCTACAAGGCCAACGTATACACTACTACAGCGGTGGATACGGATTACGTAAAATATATGAATGCTGCTTGAAAAAAGTGACTCCGGTGTTTTTTCTGGAGACGGTAATATTATGGATATTTAGACAGAATGGGAACAAGGTCACACAGCTCGATGGCGGGTTGAAGAAAACAGTGTGCAAATAATGCCTACAAGGCCAACGTATACACTACTACAGCGGTGGATACGGATTACGTAAAATATATTATGGCTGCTTGAAAAAAGTGACTCCGGTGTTTTTTCTGGAGACGGTAATATTATGGATATTTAGACAGAATGTGAACAAGGTCACACAGCTCGATGGCGGGTTGAAGAAAACAGTGTGCAAATAATGCCTACAGGGCAAATAATGCCTAAAAGGTCAACTTATACACTACTACAGCGGTAGTAAAATAAAAAAAAGTAAAATAAAATGAATATTAAAAAAAAAAAATTAAAGTTGGTGCTGCTGAACTACTAGGAGCAGCAGATTAGCACACCAGTCCCACTCCCCAACACTGCTAGACTAATAGCACTGGGCTCTTATAGTAGTAGTAGTAGTAGTAGTAGTAAAACAACAAAAAAATAAATAAAAGCAGTCCTTACAAGGACTACTGTTATTGCAGCAGTCAGCAGATGAGATCAGAAGCAGGACAGCTGCCCACTGCAGCTACATACAGAGCACTGCAGTAGAAGGTAGATTACTAGCCAGCAAAGCTACCTAAGCTTAAATGTCCCTCAAACCCCTGCAGACTTCTGTCCCTCCAATAACAGAGCAGTATCAAAACGATTACTAGCCAGCAAACTTTCAACTGTCCCTGAAATCACTAACAGGCAGCAGCTCTCTCCCTACACTATCTCTTCAGCACACACAGGCAGAGTGAAAAAACGCTGCAGGGCTTCGGTTTTTATAGGGAAGGGGAGTGGTCCAGGGGAGAGCTTCCTGATTGGCTGCCATGTACCTGCTGGTCTGGGGTGAGAGGGCAAAAAAAAGCGCCAACAATGGCGAACCCAAAATGGCGAACGTCGCGCGACGTTCGCGAACTTCCGGCGAGCGCGAACACCCGATGTTCGCGCGAACAAGTTCGCCGGCGAACAGTTCGCGACATCTCTACTCTGTCTGAGGATGTGTGGGCATGTCTTGCATCTCCATTGTTGCCAAAATGGTGCCCTCTGGTAACAATCCTTTGCCCAGGGCCTACAAGCATGATAGGAAACATCTCATTTGTGTAACAGTGGGTTATACTCTTTTTTTTGCAGCTAAAATTAAATGACTGTTGGCTCAATAGGCCAGTCCAAAACAGCAACTGATGTATTGATTCATTAACCACGACATTAAAAGGAATTGCCACGCGACAGTAATGGATCTTTACCATATGGACACGGGGCAAGTATTAATGAGAACTGTGCACTATGATGTATCTGTGAATGTTCTGCCAGGTTCCTTACAGGTCCGCCCTGGTGTGATTGGAACAAATTTAAATTTTTAAGCACTTGACCTGCATGCTTGTCTTTTTATCCCACCGTTAAATCACTCTAATTCGCCAGCCACTCTGACCCCAAGCGGCATTCATATAGGCAACGCACAATCATTGAAATGCCCCACCCATGATATATAGCCCTAACACAGCCACTGGCCATAACCTCTAATGTTGCTGCATAAAGAGAAAGTAAATCTTGCAGAGGGTTTCACATATTATTTGTAACCCCTTGAGTCTGTTCAGTTGAGATGAAAATCTCACTGATATTTAAGAGTGAACCAAGTGCCTTGTGCTAAAGCAATTGCATGTGGATTCATACTTCTAAATGTCACTGTTGTGTCCCTGTCTCAGTCCATCGCAACTGGCACAGTAACACCTACAGTAGCCACATATATTCACCCAGGATCACATCCTAAAATTTACATTTGTGTGACCCTCAAGGGTAGGAAATATAACTCTACTCTGTGAGCTACAAGCAATTAGAGTTATGTAAGTGCGCACTGGGCCATTGAGGCTAATGTGGGCAAAATCGCGGTAGTGCAACCGGAAGTAACTGAACGCAACCGGAAGTGACTGAACGGAAGTCACACAAGCGCACAAACGCACACGAGGGATAACTGATATCTATTTAAACTGATTTTGGACGCGCACTCGCCACTTATGCCCCTGAGGAAGCCGTGCAATACGGTGAAACGCGTCGGGCTGGTGGCATAGGTGGACGGTGGGCGATTAGCTCCCACTTGTTCCCCACGTAGCTAGGCAGAATTTTCACTGGGGAATGATTGGAAGGGAGGTTTTTTGGAATGGTCACAGTAATATGGCGGATACTTTAAGACTTTAGTGGTCAGGCTGTTAAGATAACGCTGACTACATGTTTTGTCCACCATTCCATCCTATGCCTGGTTTTTAAATGAGTGTACTTTTTAGGGACATGGTCCCGGACTTCCATATACACATAATGGAGTCAGTCTTGGCATTGTCTTTGTGGGTGCGGGTGTGCTTTTAACTTACTTGGATTAAAAGTTACGTTTTATGTTATCTTTCACGAACTCTATTTAATAATTCATCTGAACTGGTTAGCTTGGAGTTTACAGGGTTAAAAAAGTCCTCTACTTTCCCTGTTCCTCTGGTGGTTGTTTAGATTATGTAAGTGGCACCTACAATTCTAAAGAACCCACTCCCTTATGTCATGAACTCATAGTACATTGACCAGCAGTTTGCACTGGCGGTAAGTCAAGTATTGCCCTTTTGAAGGAACGCACAAGGACCTATGCCTGCCACCAATCAAACCTTTGTTAATATTTCTAACTGCACTATACTAATCAAAACTGACTGTTGGGGTGGTGGTGCTACCTTGCAGTGCTGGGGTGCTGAGTTTAATTCCAGCTGGGGCACAGTTTGCAAGAAATTTGCATGTTATACCCATAGGATGTGACCATCCCCTGGGTGCCATGGTTTCTTCCCACAATCTAAAAACATAAAGACAAGTCAACGGGTTTCTGATGAAATGAACAACCAAAGAAGGAGACGGCACTCCGGTAAAAAGAGAGGCAGATTTATTGCCGATCCTGCACTGGTGATACACTTTAAGCGTTTTGGGACACAATCCCTTAATCATAAGCCTACGATTAAGGGTTTGTGTCCTGAAACACGTAAGGTATATAACCAGTGCAGGATGCTGCAATAAATCTGCCTATCTTTTTACCAGAGTGATGTCCCCTTCTTTGATTGGTGAATTTGCACAGTGGGGACGTTGTAGACAGAGCACCCGAGAAATAGAAAGAGCATAGGAGCAGCCCTATTGGATAAAGAACTTGGATTCCTTTGGTTGAGGTCTGATGAAATAGACCCTAGTGTGACCCTATGGACCTTAGATAGGGACTGATGTCATTACTGTAAAACAAGACTATGCTGGCACTATAAACTGCATTAACATTTTAAAAAAAACTCCAACTTTATATCACTTCATACCAATCTGACCAATTTCTTTCATCTCACCAGGACCAGCATCAGAGATCCCCCAGTTCTGTTGAGACCCTTAAACAGAAACTCTTTGGACCCATTGTGACTTACTGAAAATACAAATATTGTGTCTGTCAGGGAACCGGGAGTTCCCTCTGGGGAGTTGTCCGGATAAAGGAGGAAGCCCCTCAGGAGGGATCAGGATCGTGGTATCCAGGGATTCAGCCGAAGGGGTAATAAAGTTCAGGCAATAGGTCAAAAGGCAGGCAGAATATAAACAGAGTCCAAAGTCCAGGCAGGGGGTCAACAACAAGAGATCAATCAATAGAGTACACAGGGATAACAGCAACAGGGAACCCAGGAATCTAATCAGGAACAAGATCCTATTTTCGGGCGCCATCTTGGCGCCTCAGGCGTCCTTTTAAAGGGGATTTTTGGCGCCCTTGCGTCGGCGTCAGCACGTCTGCGACCGACGCGCTGCGCCTGCGTCCGTCGCGCCGTTGTGACGTCTTCGCGCCTGCGCACTTGCGCGCAGGCGTCTCTGCGCCGGCGCCGCTACCCACGTGGCGGCCATGGGCGCCGCCATTTTGGGAGCGGCGTCGGAAGGGGTAGTTGCGCCGCCCGGAGCTCCTGGTCCTGCTCCGGGCGGCGATCGTGACAGTGTCTAAGGAACCAACACCTTACTCCCCACACTGACTACCCCTTATATTTTTGCTCTTCTACCTCGCTCCTACCTAGCTGGTTTCCTGTAGCTTCAAGACATAGCCCTAGCAATTCCATATAGCTTAATCTTCTGCAAAGTATGAGCGTGGTTACATGTCTATGAGCATTATAATATTCCATTCAAAGTGCTGTAATATCATTTGCTGTAACATAGTTGTTACATTATGTCTTTATGTGTAATACTAACTCATTCTCTACATTCCATGTAATATTTGGTGCAAGATTCAGATTACAATGCTCTATATGATCGCTTATTATACAGATTGCTCATTGGTTTAACAACATGGTTCACTCTTCGATTATCTTCTGCGGAATTCACTTTATTTCCTCTGTGTGTGTTTTAGATTTGGGGGCTTTGGGCATTAATCCTCCACTGAAGTAATAAAAAATGTAATCCTGTGTTTAAAATATGAGATTTACTTGTCAAAGTTTGGATCTGCTAGAAGAATTATCATATCAATTCTGACAGAGCCATTCCTTTATAGATCAGACTATGTGGGTGTTTTCTTCCCCTGAGTTGTTGGAATCGCTTTATCACTAAAACCGTAGAAATTGGATTTTATTTCTCTTTTATTCATATTTATTCAAGGCTGGAATGCTCTATAATGGAGGAGACCAATTCAATACAATTTGCATTTTGTAAAATAGTTTTCTTACATATCATGACAGACCATCTAATATTGAATATGCCCAAATGGGCAACTAGGTTTAGCAATTAGGTGCTACCCAGTGTAACTACTAAGCCTAGGAGACAGTCATGGGTGATATCACTCCAACTTGCAGTACAGCAGTAAAGAGTTACTGAAGTTTATCAGAGCACAGGTCACAGGACTGGGGGCACCTGGGATACTGACAATGTCTGACCCCATGTCAGATTTCAAAATTAAATATTAAAAAATCTGTTTGCTCTTTTGGAAAACAGATGTCAGTACTATTAACGGATGAATTTTACACAAAAAAAAACACGTTTTCCTATGACCATATCCATTCAGCAAGATTGGTGTGATAGTGCACTAAGACTGCAGGAAGATTTTTAGCTAACAATGAACGACACTTATTTGGTTCAACCTGAGCCTGCCATGTAAGAGGCAACTCATGGGCAAGAAGTGTTATGCTATGGTCCCGAGGCAGGAGCAAAGCCAGGTGGTTTACGAAAATTGCTGGGTGACAAACACAGCTGCATTGCAGAGGGAAAAGAAAATGATCAATGACTTCACCAATGACAAAATGTATAACCTGGTAATGAATGTTGCACATTCAAGTGGATCTTCAGCCCACGGGAGTGAACAACATGCCCATTGCTAGCAAGCCTCTGGACACAAGGCACAATCGGCCTTTTGCAGAAGACTGTAGCCCTCGACCAAAACACTATCACTGGCTTTTATGAAAGCTAATGGGCATAGTTTTCCTCCTACTGCCACCTTCATGTCCAATGTCCTGTTCTGGACCCATGGTGCACAGGTCCCTAAGCATTGCTCCACAACAATGATGACACATGACAGAGATTTCTGGGCACCTTACTCTGCTTCTTCATTAAAAAGAAAACATCAGTAGAATAATTGCAACAGCAGTTCCATCATCTTCAGGAGAATTATATTTATTTTTTTCATGGGCACAAGGTGATTTACCCAGAGCCACAAGAAATAAAATAATTATGGGATCCCCTTCCATGACTCTTAAACTCGCCGCTCCACCCATATGTGCAGGCAAGTGGGAAGAAGTGGGGGATGATGGTCCTTACCAGACACCAATGCACTTTCTCCTTTCTAATTCGAATGCCCTTTTTCATTTGATGAGTCCATATATTTTATAGTTGGTGCCCCAGTCACCATTTAAAGTTGTCATCCACCTCTTTCAGTCACTTAGCTCAGAAGCCTCTTGTGTTAGACTGTATTTATGGCCACTTAATCTGTATAAGCAGCCAAGGCCAAATATATCTCTGTGTATTGATCCACCCCAGGCTGATAGAAGTTCAAACTCTGAAGGTCCTAAACTTTGACCCTCAAATAGGATATGAATCTCAATCCAATAGAGTGATATTCAGCCAACCTGCATACCCAGGGTTGCAGACAGCACTACTAGGGGAAAAAATCAATAAGGAGTGATAATGATTCATAATTTATGGTGTGGCTACCATTTTAATATTAAAACAAATGTTATATGGTAAAGGGAGATGAACATAGGTGCTAGGAATGAAAATATTTCTTGCAGAGTCTTTTTTCTGCTGCAAAACGATGAGCCAAATGTAATATTAGGTGTAATTTATTGGTCTCATTTAAGCCACTAATTTACTCCTACTTATGAAGAAGATATGAACTTGAGGTTAAGGCCGGTACTTTGCTCAAAGCGTTTTTTCCCCCGCCATAACGATTTATCTTCATCTTCACGGCGATGGAAACGTAATGCTCATTCGCTCTCCTGATTTAATCTGTAAGATATAGTAGCACCCAAAAAATTGCAAGTAGGCAGATATATGAATCACTTTTGGCTATTGCACTATAATATTTGGGATTAGATCTAATCCAGTTAAATCTTTTTCATCCCCTATTTCTTTGGTGAAGATGCATGGACAAGTTGCTGTGACCATATGTTCAAATGCCACCCACTCCCTGCAAGCCATGCCTCCTTCATTACCAGTGATACACTTTTGTGTCGATTGGAGTCCCCTTGGCCATGGGGCCCTTGACTGGACTGCACCCACTTATGCCAGCACTAGCCTTATAACAGCTTTCCCAAAGCTTTTTCACCCATGAGCCACATTTGATTGTAAAAGGAGTTTGTGGAGCAACACAAGCATGAACTAAGTTCCAGGGGGTGCCAAATAAGGGCTGTGATTGGCTATTTGGCAGCCTTGATGTAAAGAACACCTGCCTATTTCAGGACCCCAGCATCCTATGTATATGTATCACTTGTGAATTCTTTTCTGTATACTGTATGTCACACTGAATATCTGACTCACCTAGACATAGGAGACACTTGATATCAACTGCTTAATACAGGTACCACCACCTTACCCATCATCATTCAGCTTGTGTGGGATTAATCTAATAAAAAGGGCACAGTTAACTCCTGACTGATGTGGAATTTGTTTGGGAAGCACAGTTCAACTTGCACAGATGCTAGTCTGTCCATGGAAGTGATCAGGGAGTCACTTAATGGCTTATATATAATTTACTGGAAAATTGTCCCCCTACTTTATTCTGTATCATTTTCAAGGTCAAGCCTTGAGATTCCTCTGCTTATAAAAAATAATACACTCGGCTGGGATATAGAAGACCACGGGTCCAGCAGATGACTCTTCTATGGGACATGCAAGAAGATATTCCTTACTTTCAAAACAAATGTCAAATATTTCATTTACTTGAGAGCCTATAACTCGGTGATGTTTATAGAATATCTTTCATAGCTCCCATAGACTGCATACTTATTGAAAAATTAGGATGAAGGTCAAAACTCTATTGATTGCAATAACCTAAATGACATATTTGTAATTACTAAATATACTGTCATAGGGGCCTTGCTGTGAGGTCACAGGACTTGATGGAGAAGGGCACAGTTGACAGGACATTATCTTTGAACAGATTGGGAAATAGCGGAACAACTTATTATTCTAACTCAGATATTTCCACAGGCCACATTGTGTCGTCTTTTCCAAATGGGAACAGGCTCAAATATTCTTAAATCTGCCCCAAAGAGTGGATTTTGGCTCAGAAATGCTAAACTATGCATTGTCGCAGCAAAATCCGCTTTGTGTGTGAGGTAATCTTCTAATTCCATCCCAGTTGGAGCACAGAGAAGAATTGTTCTTACCACAAATAAAGTTATACCTTTGTACAGTGTTCGACTGAGGTGCGAGGGGCGCACCAGAAAACCTTAGACCAGGAGTCCCCAACCTTTTTTACCTGTGAGCCACATTCAAATGTAAAAAGAGTTGGGGAGCAACACAAGCATGAGAAAAATTCCTGGGGGTTACAAATAAGGGCTGTGATTGGCTATTTAGTAGCCCCTTTGTGGGCTGGCAGCCTACAAGAGGCTCTACTTGGCACTATACTTAGTTTATATGCAATTAAAACTTGCTTTCAAGCTTGGAATTAAAAAAAAAAGCACCTGCTTTGAGGACCCTGAGAGCAACATCCAAAGGGTTGAAGAGCAACATGTTGCTCACGAGCTACTGGTTGGGGATCACTGCCTTAGACCATGGGCCCACCAGAAAACATTAGACTGTGGGCCCACCAGAGAACCTTAGACAGTGGGCCCACCAGAAAACCTTAGACAGTGGGCCCACCAGAAAACCTTAAACCTTGGGCCAACCAGAAACCTTAGACCATTAACCCACAAGAAAATTTTAGACCGTGGGACCTCAAGAAAACATTAGAATGTGGGCCCACCAGAAAACCTTAGACCGTGGGTCCACTTTTCAACTATTATTCCTCCTCTTCTCACTCAACCTCTTTATTCTTCTAGTCTTATATGTCTACTTACTATATTTTTTATTCTTCCATTATTACACATCTTTTCCCATAAAGAAATACGGAATAACTATGAAATAGGCGAAACGGTTAAAAATGTACTCTTCCTTAGGGTTAAATGCACAAACTATCATGCATTGGGGTGTTTGCCTCACTCAGTGACCTTCAAATGTCCTTTTAGGACTATTCATTAAGAGGGGAAATAAAGCATCTTATAGTCCAGCCAACCCACCTCCTCTTACTGTTTCATATATCTGACAAATCTGTTTGTCTTTTTTTGTGCATCAAGTTTACAGACCAGTAATATATTCAGTCTATTAAGTTATTACACAGATAAATAATTTGGCTGCGCTGAACTTTGATCCCTTACCTTTTTCCCTTTTTCCACAGTAGACGTACTTTTACGGCATTAGCTAACCCTGCCTATCCCTTTGCATAATAATAATTCCATTCCAGCCGCAGACACCATTCGGCATCAAAGAATTTATTTATGGTTACAGGCAGCTGTAATGTTAAAATTTAAGACCAAGACGGAAGAAAATTAAATTTACATTATTTATTAGGAATAAACATTGTTGTAAAGCACGGGAGGGATGAAGAATGAATAAAATTAGGAGGACAACTTGGCTCCATAAATAGTCCATAAATGAAATTAGGATTTTCTCATTAACTATGCACACATCAGTATGTATAGGATGCAGAGCAGCTGAAAACCTTTCACTCTTCTCATCTGATAAAAGCATTGACAGATTTCCTCAATGCGAAAATTACTTTAACAAAAGGATTGGAAAGTAATGTGTATTATGAAAAATAAAAAACAGAACCAAGGGCTACTTTTAGAATGAGCTGAAAAAGAAATTTTTTGGAGTGAGAAAAAATCAGTATTCCATCAATATTACTGATGCACCAAATCCAGGATTCGGCTTGGGTTTCTGCCAAATCAAAGTCCGGTTCAGATTTGGGTAAATTGTTTGAATTTGCTCAAAGCCAATCAGAGCCCTTGAAACTTTTTTTGCATTTTGATCAGATATAAGAATTCACCTGAATCTTTAGTGGGGAAGTTGGTGTTCAGCCTATTCCAAAATGTATGGCTTTGTCATGTGCCTAATTGATACTGATACTTGATTGATTTAACCTTGCCGGTCTTTTTGTGTTGTTCTAACCATCAGCACACACACGTGGCGTTCATCTAAAATTGTAATGCGGTGTAAAACCAGTTGTAGAAATCATAAGCCTTTATATACACGTATATCAACTTTAAATTTCTACTCGCTAAAAAAATCTTTGTACTATGTAAATAAAAAAAGTCCAACCAAATTAGAATCCATGATTTGACCTTAATTTTATTTTAAAAAAAAAAGCTTGGTTTAATCAGTTCTGGTAAAAACTCAATAAAATAGAATGATAACCTCAATCGAACATTTCTAAAAAAAAAAAAAAAAAAAGCCAGAAAATTTTTCATTTTTTTGCCAAAGAAGCCTGAAAAGGTCAGATTTTCAGGTTAAATCCAGCGCAGACCAGAGAAATTTAAAATAGGATAGGTACCTCTGCCAGTGACTTATATACAACCTCGGCAGTTCATTAACTACAAACCATTTGAAGCTTATATATAAATGTGCAGGTACAGTATTGACTCCAAAACACCTACAAGAAATATGGGCACCTGTAGAAAAGGCAATAAATAGAGGTTTTGAAGGAATAACATTACTTAAAGGGATCCTGTCATCGGAAAACATGTTTTTTTCAAAATGCATCAGTTAATAGTGCTACTCGAGCAGAATTCTGCACTGAAATCCATTTCTCAAAAGAGCAAACAGGTTTTTTTATATTCAATTTTGAAATCTGACATGGGGCTAGACATTTTGTCAATTTCCCAGCTGCCCCTGGTCATGTGACTTGTGTCTGCACTTTAGGAGAGAAATGCTTTCTGGCAGGCTGCTGTGTTTCCTTCTCAATGTAACTGAAGGAGTCTCAGTGGGACATGGGTTTTTACTATTAAGTGTTGTTCTTAGATCTACCAGGCAGCTGTTATCTTGTGTTAGGGAGCTGCTATCTGGTTACCTTCCCATTGTTCTTTTGTTTGGCTGCTAGGGGGGAAAGGGAGGGGGTGATATCACCCCAACTTGCAGTACAGTAGTAAAGAGTGATTGAAGTTTATCAGAGCACATGACTTGGGGCAGCTGGGAAATTGACAATATGTCTAGCCCCATGTCAGATTTCAAAATTGAATATAAAAAAATCTGTTTGCTCTTTTGAGAAATGGATTTCAGTGCAGAATTCTGCTGGAGCAGCACTATTAACTGATTATTTTGAAAAACTTTTTTTCCCATGACAGTATCCCTTTAATGATACCATGTAATGAAGCTGAACAAAATTCTCGCACAACTCTAGGTCAACGTCTTCAAATGCATTTTTTTTAAGAAAACACAAACATCGAATTATTTATTCATAGATATAAAAATCACAAACAAATAAAAACACAAAATTAATCTGAATAAGAAAACCTTGAAACCCTCATTTTCTTAAGAATTTTAGTGCGATTACAAAAGGAAAAAACAACACAAGATTTTAAAACTGGACAAGAACAGCTCCCATTGCCTTCTGCGTGAACCTGCCAGCTTTTAGATAGAACATTTTTTTTTTTAAAGTTTTTGTTGTTTTTTAAACCTTAAGGAGAACTAAACGCCCATCCATTATCCTCCATTCCCCCCCTCCTCGCTTTCCCCAAATAGTCCACTAAGTGTGACTGAATGTCGCATAGACCTCCATGCAGAGGACTGTCAACAGAAAAGTTTTTTGTGCACACGCAGTTGAAGCCACTTTGGTGTTCGTTAGTGATGGGCAAATCTGACCCATTTCGCTCCAAAAATTCATGAAACTGCAAAAATTCGGCAAAATGCGTTGCGCTAGTCGGCTCGTCAGATTTTTATGACAAGCGACAATTTTTTTCACCCATTGAAGTCTATGGGCATCATTTTTGCACAAAACTCAGCGGAAAATCTCGCTCATCACTAGTGTTCGCACTTACTGCCCCTGTGCCGGAAAGCTCCCTCGATGGGAGGCGAATGGAAGGTGAGGATTGAAGATGGCACGGTGAGCTCCGCTGCAGAGGTCTGTGTGACATTCAGAGACACTTTTTTAAGTAATGGGCTAAGTGAGGAGCAAGCGGAGAGGGGGGTGAATGTGGGATAATGGATGGGACTGTCTCTTTAGGAGTGGGGATTAGTTTAATAAATAATAATAACACTTTTTCATTTTTTTTTTTACTTGTCAATAATAAAGTTTTGACTCCCAGTCCAGGGCTGGTAGAAGTATCTTTTGACGCCCTCCAATAGTAAATGTATTGACTGGAGTGTCATTATTTGGTGTGTACGGCATGAACAGACATTTCTGAGGAACTGGGTGCCTATTGTTGAAACTGTTTAGTTTTGTGCTGTTCTTCTTGGCTACTATTCCCACACCTTGTGTATTATTCCCTTTCGATTGTAAGCTCTTTCTGCACAGGGCCTTCCTCACCTTTTGTACCGGTATTGATTGTGATGTATGTAACTCCATATGTTCTATGAATGTAATTCATGTGATTTAGTTGTATAAACACATTTACTTTACAGCGCTACGAAATATGTTGGCGCTATATAAATACATGTTAATAATAATAATTATAATAATAATGTGTCCCTTTGTAGGCTACAATATGGTATGTCACCAATGTCTCCAGTCTAATAAATCAGTCTTCTTATTTCCTTAAGCCAAAAGTGGGGAACTTACCTTTAGGTCAGTATTCTGCTTTTACTGCCAAATTAAAAAACACTGTGAGTAAAACAATTCAAAGGTGTTTTAGGAAATAATTCCAAATACAGATACACGTGTTCTTGTAATCAAGGCTCAATGGTTAGAATGTTGGGGTTAGTTTCTAATGGTTTGGAATTTCGAAACAGCCCCAGAACAGGAGCAATTGTTGGAGGTTTGGAGTATATGTCTATCATATTGCCGCCGAGAAATAGCATAGTCTCTTATATGAGATAAAGAAGCAAAACAAAACGCAAATCATCACACCCTATTAAATAGAGATCTGTACAGCTGACCTATTACAAAGTGCCTTGATTATAAATGGGAGGAATGACGCACTGAGGAGACCGCGTGTCTGACATTTATTATTATTTCAATGCAAATTTCAATATATTAGAAGATCCTTCTCTTATTCAGTTAAGAGGACACTCAGTTAAATTGGACATGTTAGCATAATAAAACAACACAATTTAATTAAGCCATTGAATGCGATAGAACTTGTCAAGCGTTAGGAATGTAAAATAGGCAATAACAGACGAAAACGGAATTGACACTTTTTGTTAAACTTCAAAAAAAGTTATATATATACTGTGTATATATATATATATATATATATATATATATATATATATATATATATATATATGTATATATAATGTATATCACTCTCTACAGATCTTAAAGAAAAGATAAAACAAATGTATTTAAATCCCAATGTTTTGGTCACTGCTTTGAATAAGGGGTGTTTCCACAATTTGGATCACCATACCTTAAGTCTACTACGTTGAATAAACCCAATAGGATTGTGCCTTTTTCCTACAAGAAGGATTAATTATATTGTCCTTAGGATAATGGTACTGTTTTATTATTACAGAGAAAAATAAAGGAAATCATTTTAAAAAATTTGAATTATTTGGTTAAAATGGAGTACAGCTATGGGACCTGTTATCCAGAATGCTTGGGACACAGCGTTTTCCCAAAAATGATTAATTATATCGTAGTAAGGATCATGGTACTGTTTTATTACTGTATTACAGAGGGGAAAAAAAGAAATCATTTTCAAAAATTAGAATTATTCGGTTAAAACGGAGTTCAGCTATGGGACCTGTTATCCAGAATGCTCAGGACCTGGGGTTTTCCAGATAACGAATTTGGATCTTCATACCTTAAGGGGCCAATTCATTAACTTCGAGTGAAGGAATAGAAGAAAAAATACTTCAAATTTCGAAGTGTTTTTTTGGCTGCTTCGACCATCAAATGGGCTACTTCGACCTTCAACTACGACTTCGACTTCGAATCGAAAGATTCGAACTAAAAATCGTTCGACTATTCGACCATTCGATAGTCAAAGTACTGTCTCTTTAAGAAAAAACTTCGACCCCCTAGTTCGCCACCTAAAAGCTACCGAACCCAATGTTAGCCTATGGGGAAGGTCCCCATAGGCTTGGCTACATTTTTTTGGTCGAAGGATAATCCTTCGATCGTTGGATTAAAAGCCTTAGAATCGTTCGATTCGAAGGATTTAATCATTCGATCGAACGATTATTCCTTCGATCGTTCGATCGCTTCGATATTCGAAGTCGAAGGATTTTCATTCCCAGACAAATATCGAGGGTTAATTAACCCTCGATATTCGACCCTTGATGAATTTGCCCCTAAATCTACCAGGAAATCATTTAAACATTAAACAAACCCGATAGGCTGGTTTTGCTTCCAATAAGAATTAATTATATCTTAGTTGGGATCAAGTAAAAGTGACTTTTTTATTATTACCGGTACACAGTTTTTTTTAAAAATGTGGATTATTTGGTTTCCTGATAACTGTATATAGAAAAAGTTCTTTAAATAACAGAAAGACATTTCTGAGAATAAGCAAAGTTTGAAAACCCTGGGTTTAGAAAAAAATAATTTCACAGCCTTTTTTTCAACCTTTCGTGCCGTTTCTGATCCGCCTCCTCCTCCTTCTTAAAATGAATGATCTATATCGCCCACACTCTGAACACCTTACGGTATTTCAGTAACCGGATTCCTGTAGGTATATATATTTTTATGATCCATAACACAAATATAAATGCCCCTATTTCACAAAAACTTTTCCTCTAAAGCCACCATACTGACCATTTTATACCAACCAAGTCTTGACACCGCAATCTACCCAAGTATATACAGGTATAGGACCTGCTATCCAGAATGCTCGGGACCTGGGGGCTTTCCGGGTAACAGATCTTTCCATAATTTGGATCTTCATACCTTAAGCCTACTAGAAAATCATGTAAACCCAATAGACTGGTTCTGTTTCCAAAAAGGATTAATTATATCTTACTTGGGATAAAGTACAAGCTACTGTTTTATTATTACAGAGAAAATGGAAATCCTTTTTAAAAATTTGGATTATTTACCTAAAATGGAGTTTATGGCAGACAGCCTCTTCCGTAATTCTGAGCTTTCTGGGGTTTCCGGATAACAGATCCCATACCTGTATATATCCTTTATTTTCCTTGTAGACATTTTCATCTTTTCAAATTCACACATTTTGACTATATAAAACTGATTCTGATCTACGGAAACCTTTCCCATAGTTGATTATATCATCCAGCCAACATGGAATTCTTCTCAATATCTTGTGCAATGTTGAATGATTTTTTTTTTTTCATTAAGTTGTATGGATTGTATGTGCCGCCTCTTATTAATGTCAATACAGTTACATTGGAGAAAATTAGTCTTTATCACTCAGCTGAACGTACAAGGTTCAAAGTTTTCTTTATTGACCTGATAACCAATAAGGTCAAAGAGATGTTATACTGGAGCCATATTACTTTTTACAGTGAGATATTTGAAAATAGTTTTTTATTTTTTTAAAATAATAATTCCTGATGAAACTATTTAATAAATAAATAAACCTTCTAATATTTGTCTTCAGTCATTAACAGATATCAGCAAATGAAGTCAACTTTATTCTTTTGTTATCTTGGCCCATCATGCAGTATTATCTAGCTGAGTCATTGTCCGGCTCTGTAAGTGACATCAACGAAGTGGAAAGGTCGTTTGATTAAAATGTACATACTGTATTAGTTGTTTTCTTTGGGTTTCTCAATGGAGTGCCCAACCCCTTGCTACAAAACATAGATTAGTGAATAGAGGTACCCCCACCATCCGAAACAAAAACATCCTACAAAAATGGACGTGGTGTTTTAGGGGAATTGTGGTTCAGGGAGAAGCATTGATTGAGAGGTGTTTTACTTGTTACAGTAAAATGCCACTAGCGCAGTGGGAAAACAACAGTATTAGAGATTTTAACAAAGGTAATTACTATCCTTAACCCCACTCTTTGTTTCCAGTAATGACTGTTTATTTCCCAACAGGACTTTTATTGCCCTGCAGACCTCCAGGGTTGAAAAGGTTTCACTGAGAGAGGCTGTGCCCATTTTCTTGAACAACAGAAACATATAGTGTCTCAAGTTCTTTTGAGATCCCAAATGACATTACGTTACATCTGTCAAGAGGCTACTCATGGTCTCTATACAGGGTGGAGCCACCTTTCCATGCACAAAGTTCCTGTTTGGAATCAAATTTGAACTTTAACTTTAAACCATTTGAAAAACTCTCAAACTCAAATCCCCCCACTAAAACTTTTCAAACAACATCGGTGGGACAAACAATCGCGACAAAATTGAGCATCAATTCATTCTTGCCACTTTTTCGAATTCAAAACTCAACTTGTCGCCCTGAAAATTCAAATTTATAGTATTATCAAACTTCTACATGGGTTTAGCTGGAGTATTTTTGGATTCAAGCTTTTAGCAGCTTCAGAGCATTATACTGTCTTTTCAATAGTTTTTTATTGATTTTCCAAGAAAAGAAAAAGGTTATACAATCAAGCAGTGTCGTCAGGTATTTTCAAACAGAGGAAAACAGAGAAGAGAGAAAGATAATGAAACAAGCTCATCCTCCCCCCCTCCAGACACTCTGTCAGAAGTGGGAAAGAGACGAGCTACAACAATGATAGTACTAACTTTAGATGACATGGTACAGTTGACGTATGCTTAACTGTATATGTGAAGCAGAGATGTTGGCGACTTCAGCGGGGTCCCTTGACTATGTAGAATATCTTGATGAGATGGATTCATTTTCGTTGGCTCACGGCTCAGGAAAAAACCAATGCTTATCCAAACAATAGTATCAAGTGCCCATTACCTCAGGTCACGTCAGGTACTGTCTAATGATTATAAACACTTTACATTCAGAGGGATTACCAGAGAATAGAAGGGGTTTCTGCCAATGGAAAGGAAAATCTGTACCATGGTTCCCAGATTTCCTTGAATTTTTGATATTTGTCCACAAGTATGCTAGTTAACCTTTCATTGACCATGATCCAATTTAGTTTCTCTTTAAAATGCAGTATTGGGATCTGAGACGATTTCCAATGTTTGGCTATTGTAATTTTCGCAGCAAGGAACATAAAAGTAATTAGGGACTTTGTATTACTATGAACATTGGAGATCTTCTGGTTCAATAAAGCCTGAATCGGATCTTTCTTAAGATTAACCCGTGTCACTGAATATATAATAGTATAGATCCGAATCCAGAATCTATGAACATGAGGGCAGGTCCACCAAATATGCATGACGGTCCCACTCTGACCACAGCCCCTAAAACAATCCTGGCTAAGTTGAGGATTAATTTTATGTAAACGAGTCGGGACCATGTACCATCGAGTAAGGACTTTATAGGCAGTTTCTAGTAACGAGACATTTCTGGAACAGTGGGCTGTAGTTTCCCAAATCTTGTCCCAGGTTTCCTTGTCAATGGTAACATTGAGATCTTTATCCCAAGCTGTCGTATATGACAAGGGGACCTGGGAGTCCATATCTAGCAGGAGACGATATAGATAGGAAATCAATCCTCGTGAGTATGGATATTTAATACAGGCATTTTCAAAGTAGGTAGTAGTCAAGGATATTTTTTCTTTGTTGTGCGAATGGAGAAAATGGCATATCTGCCGGTATCTGAACTGTTCAGACAATGGGAAATGGAAAGATTCCTGTATAGAGGACCAACTTTTGAGTCCCGAGATGGAATAGAAATGATATATATATCGGAAGCCGTTGGATGACCACCTGTGGAATGGTTTAGCCGATAAGCCAGGGGGGAAGGATGGATTCCCCAATATAGGGGCTGCTGGGAGTGTAGATGAAATAAGTTTAGCTGGATGTTTATATCTGTCCCAAACTTTGAGGGAGTGGGCCAAGGAAGGGTCAATGGCGTCAGGACGTAATACAGGGGGACACCATACCAACGCCTGTGGGGTGACCGGGTTTAATTGATGTTTCAACATTGTAGCCCATTTGGGTGGTATGGTAGCATGCATATGGATAAGTGGCACCAGTTGAGCTGCTGCATAATAATAGCGCAGATTGGGGACATTTAGGCCTCCTTGAGTTTTGGGGCTGTACATGGTTCGTCGAGGAATCCTGGGGTGTTTGTCTGCCCAGATAAATTGGAAAACCTTCCTTTGTATAGTTCGAAGGACATTTTCTGGTACGGGAACGGGTAGTGCCCTAAAGTAGTAGAGAATTTTAGGTAAAAGTGTCATTTTAAATGCCTGGATCCGACCGAACCATGAGAGGTCCATTTTCGACCATCTTTGTAAGGTTTCCTCTGTCATTGTCCATAATCTAGGGTAGTTCTGGCGATACAACCTGCTGGTGTCTCGAGGGATATCTACTCCTAGGTAATGGATGGCTACGTCTTGCCATTTGAAATCGAAGTTAAGCTGTAGTAACTTAACTGTATGATGGGGTAATGAGATATTAAGGGCCTCTGATTTAGTATGGTTTATTGTGAGTCCGGAAATCTTCCCAAATGTGTCTAATAAATGGATTAAGTTGGGTAAGGAAGTAAGAGGTCTTGTTATGGTCATTAGAATGTCGTCGGCATATAGACCCAATTTATGAGTATGATCTTGTTGAGAGATCCCTGAGATATTTTTGTCTTGTCGGATGAGTTCCGCCAAGGGCTCTATGGCCAAAATGAATAGTATAGGGGATAGAGGGCACCCCTGTCTCGTCCCTCGCTCGATGTGAATGGGTTCAGCTGTGTACGACCCCCATTTGGGGATTGCCTTGGGGGAATGGTACAGAGTCTGTATAATCTTAATGAAGTAGGGTCCGATGCCCCATTTATTTAGTATAAAATACAAATAGTCCCACGAAATAGAGTCGAAGGCCTTATGTATGTCTATAGATAGTAGCATCCCCTGTTGGTTAGTTTTATGTAATATATCTATGAGCTGTAGGGTTTTCCTAATGCTGTCTGTGGCTTGTCTGTTAGGGGTAAATCCCGTTTGATCTGGTTCGATCAGATCAGGGAGGAGCCTGTTAAGCCTGTCTGCTAGAATTTTTGTAAGGAGTTTGATGTCGATATTCATAACCGAAATGGGTCGGTAATTTGAGCAATCTAAATGATCTTTTCTTGGTTTGGGGATAAATGAAAGCTGAGCTTTCAGCGACTCTTCGTTACAGGATTCCCCTGATCTGATCGAATTGAACATTTCGGTGAGGTGTGGACTTAGTAAGGTTGTCAGTTTCTTATAGTATAGGCCAGTGAAGCCATCTGGTCCGGGGGATTTAGCTATCTTTAAATTTTTGATGGCTTTCGAAACCTCTTCATTCGTGATGGGTGAATCAATATGGTCAGATTGGGCTGTTGTTAATTTGGGAAGATTGAGAGAAGTAATGAGACTATTAGCTAATGCAGATGGGAAGGTTGCCGGTTTTGCATATATCTTAGAATAGCAGGCGGAGAATTCCTGCAATATTTTATGGGGATTACTAGTTAAAGTTCCAGTTTTAGTGCGTATCGTGGTGGGCGGCGATTTGTGGATAGTGGGTTGATTAAGTTTCCTGCAGAGCATTATACTGTAAATCTCAAAAAATTCAAGTTTTATTTTTCCTCTAAAAATTTGAGTTTTTCCCTTTGACCAGAAAAATTAATAAATAGGCCCCATAGTGTGTATATAGAAGAAACTTTGTATATATGTTGGCAGCTATGAAATCAATAGTCTCACTAGAGACATTTTCTCTAAATGCTTCAGTGTAGGTGATGGGTCTAATTTTGTTTTAACAGCGTAAACAAAAACTTTTTTTTCTACCTAATTTGTATATTCATTTTTTTTAACAAAGCAGTTAATAAAAAACAGAAAGAAAACAAAAACAAAAGGAAGGTACAAAAATAAATCAAGGGTGACTTTGGCCGTTCCTATCAAAGTACACACTGTCTATAACACAACAGAACCACAATTCACCAATAATAAAGGGCAAAGAAAGGGAACCCAGCCCACTGAAGATAATCTATATTTATATAAGATCCAAGCGTCATGTCTCATCATAATTCAAAGTACACACTGTCTATAACACAACAGAACCACAATTCACAATACGTTCACCAATAATAGAGGGCAAAGAAAGGGAACCCAGCCCATCGAAAACGGCACTCAAGATAATCTATATTTATATAGGATCCAAGCGTCATATCTCATCATAGCTCTCCAATATATTGTCATTTATCAGGATAAATTCCCGAATCCCGTCATTTTGCCCCCTGAGAAACCTAACTGTTTTTAGTTGCTCAGGAATTCAGAAGTATCACTTCAACTTAATTTCAGGGTTGAGATTATTTTGTCTAATAAAGTGAGGGGACCCAACAATGTTTTGCATCTAAGCATCCTTCAGACCATCAGTCAAATGAAGTGGATCCATAGCAGTCGGTCATGTTTGTGGACAAGCCAAATTGAATACAACCCCAATGACACAAGGGCCAACCTGTTTAATACTTAAAAAAAATACAGAGTTGTGAATTTGGGAATATTAACGGATAGATCATCAATAAAAAGCACAAGTTCATAAATTGCAATAACTGCAATTTATTTTATGTTTAAAATATATGTAGTTGTCCCACCTCAATCTCAAAGCATAAAACAGTTTATAGGCGCGTATCTCTGCTAATGTGGTTAGTTTCTTGCCTTATGTCTGGCTCATTTGTCTTACGTTAACCTTTTCTCTTTTTTAATGTTTCTTTGCTACTTGAAAAATGGTCAAGGTCAAAAGGGATCATGGCTGGGCCCTCTTCAGTTGGACAGGGAACAATTGCAGGTCAGAACCCCCTTGTCTACTCTGAACATTCTTCCTGGCAGGTGGTCTAAGAAGGTTCTGTTAAGAGACATGTGCAGGTTCATTGTGTTTATGCAAATATAAATGTAAAGCCAGACATAGGGATGGATTCAAAAGCCTTTTTGTTCAAGACAAGTGTTTTCTAGGAGCTTAAGTCTTGTCCAGCATCTTTGGTGGTGTGTTACTTTTGTTTTCAGATTCTTCTGGTGCTGGAATGATGAGATGTTCAAGGTGGTTTCCGGACTTTGTCCCTTTGTTTGAATTAGATTTAAACAGATCAGAGATAACATTTTTTCTCTTATCTGTTGTGTTCACTTGCCTAAAAGAATAAAGCTGGCTATAAAGGCAAAGAAGATTTGTCCGATTTTCAGATCATGTGTGGAGTGTCCCCGACATTTTCCATACCATGGCGGTCGAACGTTGAGTCGATCAAACAGGTTTGAAGATTTATATCCGCTACTGATAATATCTCTGCTGATATCACTGGGTGACTGTCACTGCTATTCGTCAGACACAACTTTTGTACGATTTGTTATTTTTCCTACTTATTTTAATCTGAATTATTAATGGTAGAACGAACGCTCGTCGCACAAAGAATAAATTCTGCATGTCTATTGCCCCTTAAGGAATCTAGGCTTTATAGTAAACTATAATTGACAATTTCATCTATCAGTGGCTGCTATATTCATAAAGAGAAGGGCATGTAAGTGCCCTTCTTCCCGCCCTACAATTTACACTTCATTCACTGGTCTTTTTAAATGACACAAAATGAATCCAAAAATAATCACCTGCTGTGAGGCCACTGGGAGCAACATCCAAGGGGTTGGAGAGCAACATGTTACTCACGAGCTACTGGTTGGGGATCCCTGCTCTACTCACTCAACCTCTTTATTGTCCTAGGGGGTTATGTAATAAAAGGCACTAAGGGGCAGATTTACTAAAGGGCTGACAACGATTCACCAGCGTTACCGGGTGCAGGCGTCACTTCGCTAGCGAAGGAGATAGACGCTAGTGGTGATTCACACTCTAACGCCAGGCAACTTTTCGCTCTGGCGAATGGACGTTACTCCGCAAATTCACTAATATGTGGATTTTACTGAACGTTACCTCTTTTGCCAGACTTGCCTTCACCAGCTCAGACTAGGTGAAGTGCAATGGAGTGCATAGAACTTCCTCAATCTCCAGTTACTTACATCATATATTTTGAGTGGAAAAACTTCTAAGTCCAAAAAACGCTGGCGTTTTTTCCTTTTTTCACGGTGAAAGGCTGTAAAAGTGTTTACATTTTATTTTGTGTAACCGGTTTCCCCCATACATTTTATAACCTATGGGAACCTTATTTTACACTGGGCTTTTGTGTGGGGCATTATAACAACTCAAATGACTTTATTAGGGTTCCCTTTGCATGTGTAGTTATCAATGTAAATGTAATGTATTAGATGTAGCATATAACATAAAGAGGTCCATTCAACTTTAAATTTCTCTGCCGTATGCAAATTAGCCTGAGCGCAAGACCTCTAGTGAAGTGGCGCTAGGCAGAACTGAATGCTAGTGCTTCTTCGCTTTGATTTGCTCGCATTTCCAAAGTAACGCTAGCGAAAATAGTGTTGCTGTGGCTGTGAAGCCGTCGCTGGTGAGTTTTAGCCGTTTAATAAATTTGCCCATAAGTTTGCCCAGGGGCAGAAACAACCAATCAGTAGGTAACATTTACTGGTCACCTGTTTAAATGCAAACATCTTAACATCTTATTGGTTTCTGTGGGTTACTGCTCCCAGGCAAACTTAGTGCCTTATATTACATACGGGGTTAGTCTTTTAAATCTACGTTAATGGTGTAGTTTTTATTTCCAAATGACACTGTTTACACTGCAAATAATTCACTCTACCATGTAAAATTTCATTCCTACCCCTAGGTGCCACATCAGGTCATTTTGCCTGGTCATGTGTTTCAAAAAGAGCCAGTGCTGCACTATGGAACTGCTTTCTGACAGGCTATTGTTTCTCCTACTCAATGTAACTGGAGGAGTCGCAGTGGGACATGGATTTTTACTATCGAGTGTTGTTCTTATATCTACCAGGGAGCTGTTATCTGGTTACCTTCCCATTGGTCTGCTGATGGGCTTCTGGGGGGGGTGATATCACTCCAACTTGCAGTGCAACAGTAAAAAGTGACTGAAGTTTATCAGAGCGCAAGTCACATGACTGTGGGCACCTGGGAAACTGACAATATGTCTAGCCCCATGTCATATTTCAAACTTAAATAATAAAAAACCCATTTGCTCTTTTGAAAACGGATTTTAGTGCAGAGGTCTGCTGGAGCAGCACTATTAACAGATGCATTTTGAATAAAATATGTTTTAACATGACAGTATCTCTTTAAGAACTCCAAGGAAAACCTTTTATTGAAACTGGCTACCATCCCACACAAATCTCTTTTTCAATACACAAGCACCGATCTCTTTCTTTCTTTTAAAATTGGTTATTATTGTTCAGAAGACACCATAATATTTCCACGGAAATATGATTTGTGTTTTACAAAAGGCCTGACTTTGTTTTGTCCTCTTCTCCCAGGAAATGACATAAAATATACATTATACATTTAACTCTCAAGAGATTTTCTGACCTTTTCTAATACACGAGGAGGGAATGATGAGAAAGTAAAATGGGTCAGCAATCTGGATGTAGGATGGTCAGCATTTGCTTTATGTAGGCTGGATGCAATAGGAGGTGATAACCTTTATCAGTTGTCATAAGGGAACACCATTCCGTCTGGTGGGTAATGTGAAATATGTCAAGTTTAGCTGTATATTACAGAGTCAGGCATAAGCTGAAGTCAGAATTAGTCACATCCCCAACAGCTCCAGTTATTGATGCCATTGGTTGGTGGTAAAACGTTGCAGTTTCGTCTTATTCATGTTCCTGAGGTCTCTTAGAAACCGCACTTTTGTCCTTGAATGAAAAGTTCACAGACTATTTGCCGTTCTGTCCCTCTTCTTTCACATTTCTTTAAGGATTTTAAATGAGAAGAGCTTTTTAAATGGATTAGACATAACATGGATTTGCCAGTTTGCTTACTTTCATGGCCCCTTTCTCTGTTGTCATTACCAGAATATTTCTATTCAGTCTGGGTTTCCTAGCACTGCATTTCCCTGCCTTATATTCATTATTTTGCCATTTGTTGCATTCAATTTCCATATTCTCTTCCATCCCCTTAAATTTCATTAAATCACTGTATATCTTCTTAATCCTGTTGGAGGGTCAAACCTGCTGCAAATCTTGGTGTCATCCGTGAAAAGAAGCACTTTGCCTTTGATACTTTCAATATAATCACCAATGACAATGAATATATTAGGCAATAGCACAGATCCAAGAGTTGGGCTTTCACTTACCTTACCTTCCTCTGAGCTTACATCACTTAACATTAGCTCGTACTGCTAGTGTTGAACCCCCAAGGTTCCTCCTTTGCATAGTACTATTAATATAACCCCCAAGATTCCTTCCTAGACATAAGAATGTACTATTAATATGAACCCCAAGGTTCCTTCTTAGCCATAAGTAAGTTGTTTTAATATGAACCACTAAGGCTCCTTCTTAGCTGTAAGTACTATTTATATGAACCCCAAGGTTCCTTCTTGCCATAGGTACATAGTATTAATATGAACCCCCCATGGCTCCTTCCTAGCCATAAGTAAGTAGTATTAATATAAACCCCCCAATGCTCCTTTTTAGCCATAAGTAAGTAGTATTAATATGAACCCCCAATGCTTCTTCTTAGCTATAATTAAGTAGTATTAATATGAACCCCAAGGTTCCTTCTTAGCCATAAGTAAGTTGTTTTAATATGAACCACTAAGGCTCCTTCTTAGCTGTAAGTACTATTTATATGAACCCCAAGGTTCCTTCTTGCCATAGGTACGATTAATTTGAACCCCAAGGTTCCTTCTTAGCCATAGGTACATAGTATTAATATGAACCCCCCATGGCTCCTTCCTAGCCATAAGTAAGTAATATTAATATAAACCCCCCAATGCTCCTTTTTAGCCATAAGTAAGTAGTATTAATATGAACCCCCAATGCTTCTTCTTAGCTATAATTAAGTAGTATTAATATGAACCCCAATGCTCCTTCTTAGCCATAAGTAAGTTGTATTAATATGAACCCCAAGGCTCCTTAGCCATAAGTAAGTAGTATTAATATGAATGGGGTAGTTAGGTTTGGTGCGCTGAGTAGATATTACGTCCCAATTTATCTAAATGAAATAAAGGTGTATATAGTGTAATACAGTTTGTTTTAGGATGGTATCAGCTAATAGGATCTACTCACAGGGTTTCGATGTATGGATTGCAACGAAAAAATGTCAAATTCATTTAGATAAATTGGGACGTAATATCTACTCAGTGCACCAGACCTAACTACCCCATTTCTACAATTTTGCGGACCTGTGTGGATCTACATAAAAACATTTTGGTGCAGCTAAAAGACTTTTTAATTGGACCAAGTGCAGCGCTCACACCCAATCGATAAATAGTATTAATATGAACCCCCAAGGTTCCTTCTTAGCTATAAATAAGTACTATTAATATGAACCCCCAAGACGCCTTCTTAGCTATAAGTACTATTACTATGAACCCCCAAGGTTCCTTCTCAGACACAAGTGCAGTAGGCTTAAACGGGAATCCCCCAAGGCCCCTGGTGGCAGCAATTAACGTGAAACAGACCAAGTGGTCCCCGAAACGGATTGGTAGTAAATTTGCAGTTACAAAATAATTACATCTCCTGACTCTGTTGCCCTTTCCATGAATTAGACACATGCCTTGCGATAGCCCAGCATAATATTGTCAACCTGTTCTGATGCTCTTTAATGGGGGGGGGGGTAGGGGAAAACATTTTCAGCAAGACAGTGGGAAAGCTTGATATATCACATCTGGGTGCCTCTTCTTTCTGAGTCCCTGACAACCAAGGATTGACGACATGCAGGGGCAGGCTAATGTCAGACACTCCTAATGAAAACCATCCCATTTAACACTCTCTGCTACCAGCTGCCAACAGACTTAATATACTGGCATATGGACACGGCTGTGTTAAGCTCTTACATTTACATATAAAGCAGAAGATGTGGTTCCCCTCTAGTTACTGGGATGACACACAGCCAGGCCAATAAAGGTGGGGACATAATGAAACTCTACTGAACCCAACAGTAGGCAGAAACCCCTTCTTCCTATTGATCTATACATTTGCATTCGTCTCCCTTCGATTTTTGCTTTAAATGATTATTTCATATATAAAGCTGATGGGAGATCATTATTTACGCCAAGATCCATCAAATAGTTGCCAATGTTCCAGTTAAGTTGGAGTCTAAAGCAAAATCTTAGCAGGTTCAGGTACTGATAAAACGTAATAAAAAAAACCCTTTATTGAAAATAACTAGAGATATCTCCTTACATTAGGACTGGGCTGCTGGGATATCGGGAAAAAACCTGGTGGGCCCTGGCCTTCATGGGCCCCTGCAACCCGCACAGCCTCATCCCTGCCCGGAACCGGTAGCAGTAAATTAAGCAGGAGGTTAGCAGCGTGGGTGGGGCTAGATTGGACTCCAGGTGTTGGGAATTGGGCCCTTCAATTTCAGTGGGCCCAGTCCGACCCTAACATTAGGTGCATCTATTTTGGCGACAATATATATGTGTTGTAGCATAAAAGCATTCATTTAAGCTAATGTTTAGAGAAAGGCTTTTAAACTCCATAGAAAGATCAATCATCAGCACGTACTGTATAATAATAATAATAATGATAATAATAGGTACCTGGCTTTCTTTGTTCTCTGTAGAGGTGGCATAGAAATAAATGGCATGTTGGTGACTTCATTAAGAGACTTGCCATTAGTTTATAGAACCTCCAGTAGCCTCCTTCTCTTTGTAAGGGATCTAATGTAATGAACAGTTATTTGTTATCATGATCGTATCTTGACTAATCTGTGTCTAGGCTTTTTGCATTTATGGCAGATTTTAACCTTAAGCACCGTCTGTGGGTGATACAGCAGCTGCCATACGAAAAATTGTCTAGGAAATATGCGGAGGGAGGGAATATTAATCGTTGGAAAGGGCTGCACCCCTGGACTGAGAACTCATTCGTTATAAGGTTATAACTGGCTGCTTTTATCGCACCAATTCGACTTATTAAAAGCTAAATCGATGTTTTAAAATATGTATTTGTTTTTATGTAGGTCACATATATGGTATCCTCTAGCTGACCCTAAAAAGAAATGCAAAGACCTGCAAAGTAATCCTTCTAGAGAATAAACATAGGAACAACATCACATATTCATAACAGAGGTGATTACAGCCTGTCTGTCTATCTGTTATAGATTGTAATGAGTATTTTTTGTGCTGATTTCATGAGATAAATAAAATAGAGCTTAAATGAAGTATTTGTCACCTGTCTGGTTTTGAACTGGGCAGCCTGGGTTTTGGATAGGCAGGACTGTCCCCATGAAGTCATAACCACTCCCCAAACCAGCACTGTTACGCCCCCGGGCCTAATATCATCCTCCCACCCTCTAATGTCACTGCCCCCAACCCCCTGACCTCATTGCCCCTGTTCCTGTCAGAATCTCTGAAAGAAAAATATGGCAACAAGAAATCTTGTTTCTGCATAAATTATGATCTCCTTTCTGAAGAAAGCCAGGAAAAGGATATAAGACAGTGTCACTAGAACTAGTCTCAAATTAGAGTCAGAACTAGGTCTGTCTTATATGTTTCAAACTAGAGTCAGAACTAGGTCTTTCTTATATGACTCAATTTAGAGTCAGAACTAGGCCTATCTTATATGTCTCAAACTAGAGTCAAAACTAGGCCTATCTTGTATGTCTAAAACTAGAGTCAGAACTAGGTCTATCGTATATGTCACAAACTAGCGTCAGAGCTAGGCCTATCTTGTATGTCTCAAACTAGAATCAGAACTAGGCCTGTCTTATATGTCTCAAACTAGAGTCACAACTAGGTATTTCTTATATGTCTCAAACTAGAGTCAGAACTAGGTCTATCGTATATAGGGATGTAGCGAACGTCGGAAAAAAAGTTCGCGAACATATTCGCGAACTTGCGCAAAAACGCGAGCGGTTCGCGAACGGTTCGCGAACCCCATAGACTTCAATGGGAAGGCGAACTTTAACATCTAGAAAAGACATTTCTGTCCAGAAAAATGATTTTAAAGTTGTTTAAAGGGTGCAACGACCTGGACAGTGGCATGCCAGAGGGGGATCAAGGGCAAAAATGTATCTGAAAAATCTGCCTGTGTGTGCTTGGAAGAGATAGTGTAGGGGGAGAGCTGTTAGTGATTTCAGGGACAGATGATAGTAAGTTTGCTGGCTAGTAATCTGCTTGATACTGCTCTGTATTGGAGGGACAGAAGTCTGCAGGGATTTGAGGGACATTTTAGCTTAGGTAGCTTTGCTGGCTAGTAATCTACTGTTCTCTTTAAACAACTGCCATACGTTGACCTTGTAGGCATTGTTTGCCCAGTTTTTTTGGACGCAGCCACTGAAGCACAGTTGCCAGAAAAAATATGCCATATAAATGCTGAAAATAGTCAATTTTCGCCATACGTTGACCTTGTAGACATTGTTTGCCCAGTTTTTTTGGACGCAGCCACTGAAGCACAGTTGCCAGAAAAATTATGCCATATAAATGCTGAAAATATAAATTTTTTTGGTTGCCCACTGCAGCTACATACAGAGCACTGCAGTAGAAGGTAGATTACTAGCCAGCAAAGCTACCTAAGCTTAAATGTCCCTCAAACCCCTGCAGACTTCTGTCCCTCCAATAACAGAGCAGTATCAAAACGATTACTAGCCAGCAAACTTTCAACTGTCCCTGAAATCACTAACAGGCAGCAGCTCTCTCCCTACACTATCTCTTCAGCACACACAGGCAGAGTGAAAAAACGCTGCAGGGCTTCGGTTTTTATAAGGAAGGGGAGTGGTCCAGGGGAGAGCTTCCTGATTGGCTGCCATGTACCTGCTGGTCTGGGGTGAGAGGGCAAAAAAAAGCGCCAACAATGGCGAACCCAAAATGGCGAACGTCGCGCGACGTTCGCGAACTTCCGGCGAGCGCGAACACCCGATGTTCGCGCGAACAAGTTCGCCGGCGAACAGTTCGCGACATCTCTAATCGTATACAGTATGTCACAAACTAGAGTCAGAACTAGGCTTATCTTATATGTCTCCCACTAGCGTCAGAACTAGGCCTATCTTGTATGTCTCAAACTAGAGTCAGAACTAGGCCTGTCTTATATGTCTCAAACTAGAGTCAAATCTTGGCCTATCTTGTATGTCTCAAACTAGATTCAGAACTAGGCCTGTCTTATATGTCTCAAACTAGAGTCAGAACTAGGTCTAGCGTATATGTCACAAACTAGAGTCAGAACTAGGCTTATCTTATAAGTCTCCCACTAGCGTCAGAACTAGGCCTATCTTGTATGTCTCAAACTAGAGTCAGAACTAGGCCTGTCTTATATGTCTCAAACTAGATTGAGAACTAGGCCTGTCTTATACAGTATGTCTCAAACTAGAGTCAAATCTGGGCCTATCTTGTACATCTCAAAT